>NC_087514.1:2710458-2898445 GCF_963921805.1 Phalacrocorax carbo | reverse complement strand
GATCTGGCCCTGTATGCTACACCAGTGCCTCTAAATTGTGTATACATCCTTTATTACTATTAATATTTACCAACCATATATAAACTCAGGGCAAATTCTGCCCAGACCAAGGCAACATGCAGAAAAAATCTCAGAGTTTCAACTTAATCTGATCTTTTCAACCCTACAGGTAATGAATGCCTTAAAAGTTTTCCCTTTTTTAACACCTTTGGGAACAGCACATCCAGGAGGAAAATCCCTTCCCAACACAGTGGGGTTTGGAGTGGAAAACTTCCTCCCCTTCCCACCATGGTCCAGTTAAAGACCCCAAATCCATGAAGAAGACAAAGGTGCTGCATCTCACTGCCTATTTAGCAGTTCCAATTTTCTCCCTTGGGAACATAAGGTCAGGCAGAGGAGGGTAAAATGCAGACAGATTCATTCCTCATCTTCACAGCCTGTCCCAGTGCACTAACACCATCACTTACTCTCAAGTGCAGACATAGCTCTACATTACTTCCTCCCATCATTGTCGAGGCTGGGACTGGATCCTACCATGCTCCCATAGTCCCGGGTGCTAATCCATAATGCTATTCCTGATCCAAATGGGAGCGGTCAACCCAGTGAAGGATCTCAGGTGCTCACCAGTACGATGCAATTTCTGGTCCCAAGCAATCCAGTTCAGACAGCATCTCTCCCAAGGGCTGTTTTAACTGTCTTTGGACACTGCTGGGTATCTTTTCTCAGCAAAGTGACCTCCTGAGCTCCCCGGGCGTGCAGTCCGTATTGACCCCCAACTTTGGCTTGAAGATAAGCTCCTCTCTGCTCTACGTCCTAACCCCTTAGACACACATCAGCACTTAACCTGCCCAGATTTGTTCACTCACCTTGCCCAAGCGGTACATGACCCAACCATTCTGTCTGTTCCCCTCTTAACGAGGGGACTTAATAATTGAGACAGAGACAGAAACTACACATAGAGACAAGCCTAAATCCTGTTCCCTTCTGCAGTGAAAAACACTATCGACATGTCAAAGGATGAGCTGGTAAAGGCAGTCTCTACCCAGCAAGGCAGCCAGGATTAGTATCTTCCCACTGCAGCACTGCAGGATGAGTGTAACCGACAGCTCTGCGAAGGAGAGGACACCGAAGGGAGAAATGCCTGCTGACAACTTGCTTGCTCGCCAGCCTTCCTCAGAGGTGCACACACACCGAGCGCTTTCATGTGGTTTTCAACCGCCTCCGTTCCCCTTCCAGGCAAAATCCTTATTACTGACATCTGTGTGTGAAGAGGGTTTGGCTGTGCATATCAAAACGTCATTAAATATTTGGTTTAATAACTGCCAAGGCGGCTGCCTCAGCATTGCGATGGAGTTCACATTTCTGGCTCCGTCTTGGGAGCAGTTAGTGGAGCCAGGAGTGTTGTGAGCCACAAATAGTGTCTTCTGAGTGGCATCTCCTTGGCAAAACTGCTCTGAGCGGGGGACACCTGACTCCTGGCTTGTCCTCCTGGCTGATTTACTCTGTGTCCTCCTGTAAGATGCTTACTTTAAGAAAATTTAACTTCCATTTGTGCTGTACAGAAGGTGCTCTGTGATACTGCGGGCAAGCCTCTTCGCTTTTCAGTCCCCGGTTCATCTTGCAGAGGCAATAATAGCACATCCCTGCGTTGCAGAGCTGTTTTGAAGAGAAATATGTCTTAGCTCGTGGAGGATTGAGAAACTGCGATCTTGGGGACCATAGAAATCCTTCAGCTGGAAATGCTATTCAGGAAACAAACTGAAATTGCAGAGGGCTTGCAAAGCTCTGGGTGTTACAACATGTCACTGCATTTATGGGTTTATGTGGTGTTCTTCAAGTGCTTTATACCTTTTCAAAGGTGAAAACTCCTTTGGTGAAACTGAGGTCCCTCGAGTCAGGACAGATGGAACATGAAAGGAAACTTCACAAATGGCCTTCTTTGCTTTCCTTTTTGAACAAGCATTTATGAAAATAGATAGTGACACTCATATCAGAAAAGGTTTCAGTCAACTTGGGCTACAGAATTAGATTTTAATGTGTTCGTGTATTTATCAGCGTAAAGAGGCACGCATGTGTCTATGCTAATATGTCCCCTCTGTGCTTTGCACCGAGGTCTGCAATACCTTGAAGAAGCAAATAGTGTGTGAACTCAGCTCTGATATGATTTATACTGTATCAGAGAAGTTCAGGGCAGGAAAGCATTTAATTCCTCCCTGGTGGTGCATGCTGGATTTTTCTTCACAAGTCTGTTCTCTGATATTTTGCCTGCTCTACTTTGAAATATGTTAAGTGAGTAGGCCTCTACGGCTTTCTTAGGGGAAGACTTTTTCAGTCTTATTTGATCTCCGGCTCCAGACTAAACATTCCCTTTCTCATTTCCCTGCCCACCGCCCCCGCTATTTCCACATAAATAATCTCGCTTTATCCCTAGTGTTTCGTTTGCAGGAATTCATGTAATAAGCACAGCTTTATGCTGAGTTTCCTTGAAAGCTGAGCACTGTGGCCTCATTTCCATCCTCCTTAAGTGATTTGCAGAGCAGGGGGAGATTGAAGCTGGTCCTCAATGTTTGCCCAAACTGGGCCTTGTCACCTTCACTTGCAGGGAGTTGTGAATTTTATGGAGATCAGTGACAGTTTTGGCCACTCAGCAGTTTTGAGAAATCACATCACTTATGTGGGTACTCAGAAGTGAGTCATCTGAGCAGCTTTTTGAATGGTAGTGGGGAATACTGGCTTAACCTTGAGCTGTCTGTGCTCTGTGCACATCTCCGTGAAAGAGAGTCATCGTAATAAAGTTAAGGTAGGAAGAGGCCAGGTAACTGGGAAAGCACCAGAAACCATCTTGTTGGTCAGAGCAGGGGGTCTTTTGGCCCAATATTCTCTCATTAACAGTGGCTACCAAGAGAAAATAGCAGAACAAGCCAAGCATACAGCATCCTTCCAGCCTTCAACAGTTTGCAGCCCAGAGACCTTCCGAGCAAAAGCCGATGGTTTTGAATCTAATAGCACTGGGTGGGTTTCTCTTTCATGCATTTCCCTAGCTACTTTTTATATTCATAGAAACTTTGGTACCTTTTTCATGCTGTGACAAGCATTGAACAGTCTGACAGTGCTCTGTGTCTGTGAATTATGTCCTTCATTGGTTTTGCACCTGCCTCCTGCTAGTTTCATTTGACACCCCTCAATTCCAATATTGGAAAAGACAATGAATAGCCGTTCCCTGGTTACCTTGTCCTGGTCACTCATGAACTTTTATTGCATCTTCACCATTTTTCTACCCCTGCCCATCTCCATTCCAGGGAGAAGAGTCCTAATGTGATGTTATGGCTGTTGTTAATACAGAGTGTGTCAGACCTAAACATATACAGCACAGGAAGGATGGTCCTGGCTGTGTATATTGATGCCCTGTCTTGGGTCTCCCTCATCCTACTTGCTGGCTAATCTAGCTTGAAGTTTGCTAGTGGTATGCACAGAGAGCAGCCTTCCCTTCCCCCCACCGCTGAGAATCCCATAAAAAGTTTGTGCAACCCCCAAACTCTCATCCCCAAATTCTCTTCTCTCTATAGGACAATAAGTCCTGTAGCCCTTTAGGCAAGGGACCCTCTTGGTTTGCACGGCATTCCCAAGAGTGTCTTCTATGATGACTCACAACAGTGGGTTTCACACCAGGGACTGATCCACCTCCTTAGAGGGTAATCCTTGTGCATGGTGCATTTTCATTCGGTAGATTACCAAGACGCCTCTACCTGTCATGTTTCTTTGATCATCTCTGGGTCTTTGTGTTTAATGAAATTTGTCATTAGCCAGAGCTCATGACACACGGTATGGACAGTGGGCAGAAGAAGGTGCTTACTCAGAGCCTTTTCATTTTGTTTCTCACTAGATCAGTAATGGGGGTGTCACATTCATATATTGTTCACCAAAAGCTTTGGCATCTGAAAGAGGAAGGTTGTGGAGAAGAGCTGGTATGAATGGTTTTACTTTTTAGGGAGCTTGGGGGGTTAGTTTTGATATTAGTGTGCACAATCTGCAAAACAGCAAAGTGTTACATGGGATTTATTTTTGAAAAGGCAGAGAATGAACCACTGGAGCAACTCACTTGTGCTGCCGTAGACTTTCATCGCATGGGGTATAAGAAGGGGACATCTTCCTGAAAGATTTTTCTCCTTTCTTCCTCAGAAGTAGCAGACTGAATGCATGGCTCTCCAGGGAAAGATCACTGTGTTGTGTAATAGAAGGCTGTCTTCAAAACAGTCCCTTCTGGACTTGCTCTTTCCCAGCATAGTAAGAAATTAGAGTGATAAAACCCTGTGGAGGAACTATCTTGCTTTCCCCATTGTATAACAAATTTATCTTTAAGATGGTGTAAGACAATCTCACTCAATCTCCTTTCAGCATCCTTCCCCCTATTTGCATAACAAATAACATTTTTTTTTTCACTCATTTTCAAATTGCTGATGATTCTCGGACCCTCAGATACTGTGATATAAGGTCCACTACAAATATATCCAGTGGTAGCACACAGAACTGTGGTGGCTTTATGTAGTCTCACCTGTTTTTCAGCCACAAGATGTCCTGGCCTGCCGAGTTTGAGAGAGCCGCCAACAAGAAGTGTCAGCAGCTGGGGTCAGTGGGAGGCTAAATCCAAAAAAACCCAAAATTGGAGATGGATGTAGTGTGTCAGCAAAGACTCATTTGCTGTGCTCTATTGATTGTTTTGTGTTGATTCCTTAGTTTTTGCTGTTGTCACTGTCATCTAATTTAAGGCCTTGCTGTTAAATTAAAAGGCATGATTGACTGACTGGCATCTGAGACACATCGCAGCTGTCAGCTGCAAAGATAAACTCCGGATTGGGATGCAAATCTTCCCAAAGATCAAGGGTGTTTGGACGAGGCGTCTAAGTGGAGCACTCTCAGTTAATTTGTAGTAGGAAAGACCTATTCCTTAGCATCTCTGCTTAATTTTCAGAACAAGAACACGAACAAGAACAATTCTATGGTTCTAAGAAATGCCGAATATGAGGTTGCCAGTTGATTCTGACCATCTTGAAGTTTTCTTCATTTAACTGTGGAGAAGTAGAAAGCATTGGGTCAGCCTAGCATGGAAAGTAATTTGTTGTAGTACACGATCATGATAAGAACCAACTGAGGAGGATCAAAAAGCCTTTTAGAAACTGGATTAAAGGCCTCCCTGAATGACAGTCTCCACGTCACTCAAAACAGTCGCATGAGCAGCAGCCTTACGTGCAACAGCCGCCTTCGCAAATCTCATGTTAGGAGCTAGGACTGTTCTCAAAATAAAAAAATGCAAACTAAACTTTGCTATGCGATTGGGGTGAGAGCTGCTGGTTGTGATGGGAACCTCTGGAGCTGGAGGCATGAACCACAGCTGCTACAGTTAAAAGGAGTAAAGGGAAAAGCGAGAGAGGTCTGCAGTTCTGCAAGGCTGTAGCCGAGCAGAACTTATGCTAAGCAGGAACGGGTTGGGTATGTAACCTTCACAGGAGTCATTGCCTTTGAAAAGCAAACTCCTTCAAAAAGCAGTTGCAGCAGACTCATTATTTCTGGATTAAGGACAGATGGCAACTCAACCCGCATCGATCAGCGGGGTGCAGCAGTTTGTTGAGAGCTGGTGAAATGGGACTCCAGGGGCAAAAGGGACTATCTGCAAAGGGTGCCATTAACTTCAGTGGCATTCTGCATTTTATTTCATATGGGTTACTTGCTTCCCAGCATCAGAAAGGTCTCCTCCAACCCCATGCTTGAAATGCAAGAAGGGCCAGAGCAGGGAAGTGTGTGGCATGCAGGTGGGAATGAACGTTTCCTGGAAAATGGGGAGGCAATGAGGTTAGTTGCACCTCAACAAGTCACTCCTGATGATCTGAGTGATGGGGCATGCGTGCAGCCACTGCAGTGATGAAATCCCACTCGTGTCTCTTCTGCAGCATCTGCACTGGCCTAAAAGCACCTGTGTGTTGCCGCAGCTCAGCTGCTCCACAGCCATGGTAGCTTATTCACTTGTGGTTACCCAGCCACCCCTTCCCACCAGCCAGATGCTTTCAAGTAGTGGGCAGAAGAGACAAGTGTTTTACTCATGGCACAGCATTTTTTTCTCCCTCAAAGATAGGATGGGTATAACTTCATAAAACAGGCCCTTAACTGCTTGTTTACAGCACAACTGAAAAAGACAAATCACTTGAAACAGTGAATGACTAGACCCAGGAAAAGAAGGGAGATTTCAGAAGGTTTATCTGACAGCCAATAAACAGGATAAATAACATGCAGTATTTCATTTGTCAGGACCATGGGACAAACTGATGATAAAAAAGGACTACTCCATAAAGTGGGGAATACCTTTGTCTTGGCTATAAATGCCTGTGTTGATTTAATAAGTGGTCTGGTACTTCCCTAGCTTCTCTTTAGTACTCACAAATGGGATGGAAACTGAGGAATAAGGAAGTTATCTGTGCTCAACCTTATAAAAAGGTCTCATTCCAGTTAAGAATTTGAGACTATGATGGTTTTTATCTTATTTTGACTGGTTCTCCCATTCATGAGGATAAGCAGAATAAGAAGAAAACAAAGACTGGAACCTACCCTATCCCTCACTCTTTCCTGTAGTGAGACCAGGCAGCACCTATTTTTACATATTTTGGGGGGTTAATGTAATCATAATAGGTTATATCCTGAAATGCAGACCTGTTTGAATAACCCATCATCAAACTGGGGATACCATGATAGGCAATCAGTCTGGGTAACCAGTCTGTATTTTGCTTACAAGCACAATATAAAATAATCTTTTAAGACACTGGAGTAATTATGCATTTTGACTCAAAAAGCATCCTAAGCAAATAAATCACAAACTTTGCCAAGGCTTATGTAGAGCTGCTCTCTCCTTTCCCCAGCCCCACTTCTAATGTGAAAGAGAGTCACAGTAAAGAAAGACATCCTTAAAAGGACAAGCAAAGAGTTGATTAGCTCCTAAATGTGTCTGGTTACAGATGTCCTATCGATCAGTTCAAGCAAGGCATCAGGATACCTGCCATTATGCCAATGGCCTCTCTTGCAACCGAAACACAATCTGTCTCCCACCAGGCAGCAGGAGACACAAGCCTGTTTCCCCGTGCTATTTAGAAAAGGAACCAGCAGAGGAAGTGACTTTCAAGGGAAAGACAGTCTCCTTCAAGGTCAAATATTTATTGTGTGCCAATAGCAACTCCATCCTCCATGCTGCTGCCAGGATCTCTAAGCGGCTTGCTGGCAGGTTCACTAGCCTGCATTTCCATCCTGCTTTATTTTCCCTTGTTATTCTCATTATTAAGTATCTAAACAGCTTCCACTGCATTCAGTAGTGTGAAAGTTGATAAGCATGTGTTTATGTTCACCCTGTCCTCGGAGCAAAGGTTAGAGCACAGATAGGCTGCTGGTAGCAGAGTATGAACTTGCAGCTTGGTGCTGTGGAGGTGGGTGAGTCCATCCCCATGCAAGGGGTGCTGGTAACGTCCCTATATTCTCATCTGGCACCTAGCTGGGCTGTTGAGGACCCTCATCTTTCCAAACAGGGTTGGTGTCCTGCCTAGGGTGTGTAGGGAGCAGCAGAGCCCACAGCTCAGAGGACAGCCGTGATCTCCATTGCCCCATAAACAGCAATATAGCGAGGCTGGGTCAGCTGGAATGGATCATTTGCATCTCTGAAATCTCTGACTGTCAGTGAGAAAAAGAAAAAGGGCTCTATTTCATTTTTACTTTAAAAAGCAGCATTTTTCTTTCTCCCAGTGTTCCCTTTCTTCAGAAAACAACATCTTTAGCTCATTATCTTTATCTGTGCCTAAGCATGGCACATAGCTGAATTTCTTGGACCTGAAGCATCTCCAAGGGTAGCTGTGGGTAATGAGAGAAGGCACAGCAGGAAAAGCAGCCATCTGAGAGTGGCCACATCTGGGATGAAGGGCCACCTCTGCTCCTCCCCATGAGGTGGGCAAACGATGGAGTGGAAGCTGTCACCAGCTGTTAGAAGCAGAAGCCTATTACAGAGCAGATTTTAGCTTGCTGCATATGGCCAATGAGGAGTGAACTGACCACTGAGGGATATGACAGCTTATCCATCACTTGAAGGGCCTGGATGTTCCCCTGCTGTCTTTTTACAACATGAAACCCAGCCTTGCTGGGCTCCCTGCTGGCACCCTGCTGTAAGGCTTTAGACTGTGGGAGGCAAGCCAGATTCAGATGGTCTTCACGGTCCATCCTGCCATCAACATTTATGGACATCTCACCCAGGCCAGTTGTTCTTGGCAGCAAGCTGGAAAAAAGCAGGGTGGAGAAGGCTGCAGAGGCTCAGCATCTCCCTTCTGCCAGTGGCAGGATCATCCCTGCAGCAAGGGGCTTGCTGGCTCCATCAGCTTGCAGGACTGTAGCTGGTGGTACAAGGGGGAAAGCTGTGTGTTGCTGACACCAGCGCTGAGCATGGCTGGGAAGGGATGCCAAAAAAGCACCTTCATCTTATGGTGCTCACAGATTGCTCCCTGTGGGTGCTGCAAGAGTGCTGGAAGGGAGTATCATTCCCCCACCAAAGCTGTCCTTGAGAGCGGTGCCTCTCTGTGGCTGGTGGTATCTGCTGTGCGGGGAAAAGCAATGTCCTTTTGCATGGGGGAAATGGGTGGTAGGACCCAGAACCCTTTGCAGCTCCCTTGTGCTGTCTGCCCATAGGCATATGTGTTTGTGTGGGGGAAGAGGGAGGACAGACAACCTCACCGATGCTGGGTGTGTATCTTGAAGTGGTTTTGCAAGTGCCTTCTGGGATTAGGGGTCAACAAGCCACAAAATGGGCAGAGGGTCTTCTCAGAGGAGGGGACCTCTTTGACACAGCAAGCACAGGAAGAGCTGGACTGGTTAGAAATGGGACAGGGTTTTCAGGAAGGCAAAGTCACTGTTCAGAGATAGGGAATAGTTGAAGAGAAGTCCATGAAAAGGCAATGCGTGTCCCTCCCCCTCCTATCTCTTGACTTTCTGGGCTACCCTGTGGTGTCTAGTCGTACCACATTCAAAGACTTCTCAGCTTCAGGGCTTGGCAGCGGGTACATTGTAAGGTCTGCCAGGCCAGCGTTGCCTCGGCTTCCTGGGTGCTGGGCTCTCACCGAAGCTGATGGGGCTTTTCTGGATTTTGCCCAGGTGGTTGGAACCCGTGGTCGGCTTGGGGTGACTGCACCAAGGACTGCGGGGGAGGCCTGCAGACCCGCATGCGCACCTGCAAGCCCCTTCCCAACGAAGGTCTTGTCTGCGAGGGAGTCCTGGAGGAAGGACGGCTGTGCAATAGGAAGGCATGCAATAGTAAGTGGAGGCATGTTCCCTTGCACGCGCGCGAGCGGGTTGCTCTTCCCAGGAGGAGCTTGGCCTCGTTGCCATAAATAAAGAAGGATGCTCTAGGGGTGAAACTGCTGAAGGGCCGTGTTGGAGCAGCAAGCCCAGGGGAGCATGAGACTTTGGCTTTGCATGGCCCTGCCCTTCCCTGCCTGTCTCGCGGTCACGCATGCACACGCGCGCGTGCTGGCACACGTCTTCCAACACATACACCTGCAGACCCAGACCTTCACCTGAAAGAATAGGGGTTAATGTGTAGGAATCTATAAGCAGGCTTACATCAGGTATTCATATGCTGATAATAAATCTGCCACCGATGGCAAAATATATGCCCTTACAGGCATTTCTTTCACAGTTGAAGCTTCTCTCCCAAATAAATAAAGCATGCGGCTAAGAGATGCTAATCTTGCTTCTTTTTGGCTTAGCTCACCTTCCCAGTCAAAAGCAGTGTTGCTGTCCCTTTCTTTTCAAAAATGAAGCTTACAGTGCTAAGATGTGGAGAAAGACAGGGCCTTTAGACAGACAAAATGCAGGGCTTGAGCAAGACAAAGATGCTTTGCTCTCCTCCTGTAATGAAGCCTCTTTCCAGGTCCTCTTCTCTAGAGAGCAAGGGACAGATTGTGAAAGCCATTCAGCAGTCAGATATGGATGGGTTGAGCTGGTGAACCTCCAGCATTTTTTCATATCCAGCTCTTCTTTTGCATTAGCTGAGTTGGGAGGGGGTGAAGAGGAAAAAAAAACACAACAGCAGAAGCAGCTCATCCCAGCAAATGCAAGCAAACAGGTGATTGTAATTATTCCCTTCTTTTTATTTCAAATTCATAGTAGAGAATGTTTGAATAAATCCTCCGACTAGTCAAATAACTAGGAAAAGTTCAACTGTCTTCAAAGGCAGGGAAGTATCTCCTGATAATGGGGAAGTTCAAATAGAGGGACATAAATATATTCCTCTAATAAGGGCTAAAATGATTTCATGCATTTTTTACCACTTCCATAAATTTAAATCATATTGCAATTAGGCTTTTTTCTCTCTCTCTTTTTTAAAATGAAATCTTCCAGTATATTGGATTTCACCTCCTTGACTCACAGATGCTAATTTCCCTCTGAGGGTCATCCACAGTCAGGATATTTAATCTATGTCCCCCACGCTAGCTGGTGACTTTGTAGTTGTAACACAGCTGTGGCTTGGGGCAGTGAGGGTAAGAGTACAAGGACCTGGAAGCTGGACCTGAAAGGAGGTCCAGCTGTGGGACTTGAGTGTGCCTGAACGGAGCTGGAGGACGGGCCATGCTGGTCTTGATGGACAATGCTGTGAAGGAGAAGAAGGTGGAGATGGCGTTGTGGGTGGGTGGAGGGGGCTCCGAAGGTGTGGCCATTCGTTGAACATGGGGGCACGTGGGACAACAGGCAAAAAAATTCCTCCTGTGCTGGACAAACAAGGGGGGGACCCAGCTCCCCAGACCTTCTTTGCAGGACATCTGTCCCCATCCCTAAACACCTTCAAAGCCCTCCATGGGACCTGTTTAATTCCTTCACGACGCTTTTGAACTGGGCAGGGGGGACGGGTCAGACCAGACAGTTTTCCAGGTCCAGCCTCACCAGCACTGAACAAGGGGCATAACACCTTCCCTTGATCTGCCCCGAGGGCAAAACTTTGCTCTTCTTCATGATAGATCCCCTAAGGTTTCTGTGGCAAGGAGGGATGAAGTAGGAGGGTGGGCAACCATGGAGTCTGGAAATCTGAGTTGGGTTTCCAGCTCCACTCTTTGCACGGAGCACAGCAGTGAAGGATGAATTGCTATTTACTCATTATTTACTCACTCGCCTTTTCCAGAACACAACATTCAGCAAAGTTGATCCTAAGTGCAGAAAAACCTGACTGTACCCCGGGGAGCTATGATTCAGTAAATGATTTCACTTGTCTTCCTGTCCTCTTTCCATTACATACCCAGTCAACTCCTGCTCCAAATTGCAGTGCACTTTGTTCAGCTGAGCTTACTTGGGATGAAAGGATCTTGACCTAAGTGGAAGGCCTTAGTTTGGAAAGAGACCATGCCCACCGAGTGGGGCAGCACAAGTTGATTTGTCCCTTTGAAATAAACAAGTTAATTCTGATTAATTTTCCCAAGGGGCTCTTTGCGGACAAACAGCTGAGCCCCGTTGTGTAGCTTTCATTCTGGCAAGCTGGAAAGCATTTGAGGGAAGATGTGAACAGTTAAGCTTTCAAGAAGACTTGCCATGCACATCTTGAGGGAAGATGTGTCCTACCTCAAGATAAACATGTATCTCTTCATATCTACCAAAGCTGTGCATTTGGCCCTGAACTCACTCCTCAGTGAGTCTGTCCCTTGTTGCCATGCCCAGAAGAGGTGAACCTCTGACCCAGGAAGGGCCTTTAATTGTTTTGGCACATATCCTTTCCTTCTCTTTACTGTGACCTGCACCAAAACCTGTGAGGATTTAAAAGTAGAATAGAAATTCTGTTTTAATTTATATTTTAAATTCTCATATTGACTTTTGCTCATAGATTTGTTAGGGATGAGTAGGATGTTCATTCTTCCACTTGAACTGTTATTTTCCTAAGTGTTCATTATACATTTCAGTTAAATAGATTCTAATTTATATTTTTTAATTAAAAAAAAAATAAAAGAAGAACTGGACTGAAGAACATCTTTATCCTGAATTGTGCAGCATTTCAGTAGCTTGTAATAATACCTGACTAGCTCTCCAGGTATTGTTGAGTAGCTGACACCTTAATTTTCTAGTAGAAAACACACAGGAAAAAAATTACTCTTTTCCTTGAGCAAAGGGCCATCTATAATCCTGATAAAACAGCAAAAAAACCCAACAACCCAGGGATGAGCACTCTGATATCCTTTTTGCTGTGGGGGTAAACTGAAACTTGTCCAGGGACAGTAATACCACCACTGAAAAGTAAAATCAGTTGCTGACCAAGCAGGTTAGGTTAGAATAACACAGAAATCATCACCTTCAAAGCAATGGTAAACCCATCTCTTTTCTTTAGTTTCTCCTTCCTTTATCTTCTCCTTCCTTGCTTCTGCCATGTGGCTCATAAGCTGATGGGTGATTATCAAGAGCATTTTAGCTGTTTATTTGGAACTGCAGCAGCAGGGAGAGGCCTGAGTCTGACACTGCATCTGGGGCAGGTTCTCAGCAGGAACAACTTTGGGTGCTGCCGCTCAGCTCCCTGGAGAGGTTGAGATAAACTTTTGTGGAGGATCTGTGAGGGTTTCACTGGTTGTTTTATTTTGCCTGCCCATAGCAGATGCACTAGAGGAATCTAACCTTTCTTGTCACACAGCTCCTTCTCCACGTGGACCTTCAGTAGGTCCCAGTATGCAGCAGTGGGAATGGTGGTTTTCAGCCTTTCCAGGAGATGTGACTTCTGGCAGCATGGTCACCAAAATGTAGGAGTAGCCACATGGTTCCCAGAGCTGAGTCTGAAAACATTGGCTGGAGGCCATAGTGTTGCTTGAAATCACTGCACAGGGACAGCTGAATGACTCCACAGGTGCCATTTGTATGTGGGATTTATGTTTTTCCACTCACTTGGGCCACCATCTCTGCTGTTTCATGTAATGGAGTCTCTTGCTTGATAATCTTCATCAGGCTAAATTTCCCCAGGGACACACACCCAAGCCCAATGGCAGGTGAGCCAGGTAAGTCATCTTCATGGGCAAAACCCAAAGCAGTAAAACACTGCAGAAAAAACTGTATAGAAATCTTATCCCAAACTGGAAAGGAAACTGTGTCTGGTAACAGCAGCTTGGCTTAGGCAGAGCCTTTTTTCATGGCATCTGCTCAGCTCAAGAGACATAATCTGAAGGACAACATTTCTTGTTTGTTGTAACTCTGATTTTTCCTTGCTAGAGGCAAAGGACCTGGTGATATCCTCCTCTCCGGCACAGACAGGGGAGATTTCCTCCATCTGTTAGATTTGGCCAGGAGCTGCTGTTTCATAAAGGGAGGAAAAAAAAAGCCAACCCGAGTGTGGTGGCAAGTGCTTGCAGAGGAGATTTCCAGGTCCACCCTGTTTGGATGGAAGGGGACACCCGCTGTGCTCTGGTAGACCCTCCTGGCTGTGTGGTGCTAAAAGCTGTGGTTGCTTACAACCTGGCATGCTGGGGGTGCTGGGGGTGTGGGGCTGGATGGGCAATGTGGCAGGACAACATCTAAACCAGAGAAGGGATGTCACGGGCCTGACCTGGCGCTGGAATTCGGCAGTGATGGAGAAATGCAAGAACAATCAGAGATGTAGGCAGACTACATTTATTCCTGGGGAATGAAAATTGGCTGAGGAGCCAGCTGAAATCCTGCCATCCCACCTGGCAGAGGCAATGCAAAACCATCTCTAACATTTATGAATATGCAGATTGGGCAGATATGTGTCCCCTAGGCTGGGAAAGGAACAGGCTGCCCAGAGAGGCTGTGGAGTCCCTTCCCTGGAGACATTCACCCCCCGCCTGGACGCGGCCCTGTGCCCCTGCTCTGGGGGTGCCTGCTCAAGCAGGGGTGGGACGGGGTGAGCTCCAGGGGTCCCTTCCAACCCCCGCCAGTCTGTGATTCTGTGGTTCTGTGGAAGGAGTGGCCGGATCCTGCCCTTAGGTGCAGAAATATGTGCCTGTGCAGTCCCATTGATCCATTCTGGATTTCCAGCATCGAGCAGGTTCAGGATCTAGCCCTTCAGCTGTGTAACTGTTAGTGGTATGACGAAACACATGTTCCACATGACATTCAAAAGTCTGAGTCTCATTCTCTGCGGCCCCTGTTTTTCATTAAAAATAGCCTTTTTGCTGCAACCACCAAGCTGAAATATCCTGTGCATGTGTGAAAGCATCTGTATTCCCCGCAGGCCAAGCTACAATTCATTGCAAGCTGGAAGAGCACATCGTCCTATAGATACCTGCTGCTGCTTGCAGAGACTGCACCCAATCCCCCCTTTTAATGGTGGTTCAGACATTCCGTATCTCTGAGTCACGCATCTCACCCAGTGACATTTTCACAAGTCTCAGATGTTCAAACCAAAATGCTTTGGGCCATTTCTTTAACTGGTGCCATTGCCGTATACCCATTGGCCTCCAAAATGACCTGCTTCTATACCCGCTGAGATCCTGGGTTTTAGGGGCTGTTAGTGATTCTACCCTTCTCAGTTTTACTCCTTTAGCAGCTGCTAGATGCTCCAGAAACTCCATAGCCAACACCTTCTCCTTCAGTTTTACTGCACTGAGACACATTTAACCTGTTTCAATGGGGTTTTTGAATCATCCCTTTCTACTCTTCGCTCTGGTCCATTCTGTCATTCCCACCACCCCAGCTTGCCTGAATAATTTTCATGAGCCTCTTATTTTCCTTGCCTCTCCTGTTTGGGAGACAAGTATAGAGGGAAGAGTGTGTAGCTCTGGTGAGACAAGCTTGCGTGTTAAAACCTTGGCCCACAACACTGCAAAATCTCTGCATTCATTTTTGTTTCCCCTTGGTTACATTGCAAGGTGCTGTCTGACACATTTCATGTTCTAATTAGAAGTGTTGGTCACCTGCTTGTCTTCCCACTACTGCCAGCACTGCAAGATCATCCTCCCCATCCATACTTGAGCTTTGTTCTTCCAAAATCTCACGTGCTTGCCTTCACTTGCAATTGAAATGTCTCTGTGTTTCCTCCAAGGGCACTATTCCTCCAGCCCTCATGCTAGCTTCTCCAAGGCACTGGGTATTTCAGCAATGTGTCATCCTCACAGCATTTATACAGCTGGGATGTAAATCAAGTCTAGGTCCTTTGATCCTGGCATTACTCCTGACCCCACTGTGGGAAGCAGGCTGCTGAAATCCAACCAGATTCCCACTGCCTTTATTCTGTGGCTTCCACCCCATAAAGTTCAGAAGCAAAAACCCAAAGCAAAGCATCACTTCCACCAACTTTGCCTTGTGCACATGGGACCCAGCTTCTCCCTGCTTTATTCAGAACCATGGTTGATTTTTGCATATATTGAGGGCAACTGCCCAGGTTAAATCTAAGCCATGCTCTGTGTTAAACGGAGACAGACCTGCTTCTCTGCAACACCTCCTCCAAAAGGGAGGCAGCCTCCCTGCTGCAGCAGAGTGACCCCAGCATGCCTCTGGAGGCAGTCTTTGCTGAGAGAGGCTAGGGACAAGCTGGAAGGGTCATGCATTCAGGCACTAGACCTGATTTCCTTTAATTAGGATGAGCAATAACAGCTCAGGTTTGTCATATCTGTCAGGGAGCAAAGGAAGTCGTGTAGCTCCTTCGAGACTAGGACCAGTCATTAGGAGATGTCACTAACATAACTGGTAGGAGGAGGTCCGAAGCGCCAGGGTTGCATTTAAAACATTTATTTTGCCCATTTATCTTTCCTTCCTCTCTCCTGCCTGCTATGTCTTTGTCCATCCCTCTATCCATGCTCATTGGCTGCTTCTGGGATATTCAATCCAAGGTTTTCCTTGCCACCTTCCTTGCTCTGGGCAGCTGACAAAGCCAGCCAAGCTTCACATCTACCCCTTGTTGCCCAGCCCCTGTTTGTCCTCCCAGCTTAAACAAGTCTCTGGAATCACTGCAGATGGAGATTTTGTGTGTTCTTGTGGTTTGTATGTTTGCATGAAGGGGACTTAAATCAGAGCGGCTGAAAGGGCATGGATATAGCCAGCAATGGGTACTGGGAATGGAGCAGGGTTTGTGATGTGTCCCAAATATGGGACTAATTTCACTTGCCTCCTAAGCAAACTCAAGACACTGGATATTGGAATGCTAGTTAGAGATTGGCATGGTTTTTTAAACTGAATCTCACACAGGAAAGTCTCATGACTTTGTAGCTATTAAAAACATACGATCTGAGTCCTTTCTATTCCAGTAGAGCCAGACAACAACAAGGCGTATGCAAATATCAGGATGTTTGTAGTCCTGATGTCCAGCTATCCGTGCCTTTCCCTTGATGATGGCCAGTGGGTAACTGCTTCATTCCTTTCCCTCCAGCCTGTCACCTGCAATCTGTCGGTTCTGGGAAGGTCTGGAGGAGCTGGCATGACTGGCTCCTAGGTTCCTTAAGTCTTGCTTTTGGGCAACAGTAATGGGAAATAATATAATCTCACAAACTAGATGGGTCTCTTCCATGAAACAAGCTGCTGAGTATAAAGTCTGGCTCCTGGCAGGGACTCTCTGAATCATTCCTCTCCCTCCTCTGCTTTCCCTTTTTGGATGGCAATAAAGACTCCTGCCACCACACTGAAGCTTCATTAACCTTTATTAATTTTCTCAGGGTTCCGGGATGAAATTTGTCACCATTTCATCTCTTGGCAGTTTGTACTTTTTGAAAAGATGTCTGACTGTTTTACCTCCTTGGGGAAAAAGATCCTCTGTCTGATACTTGCTGTTTGGAAACAAATTGGTTGCCAGATCACAGATTACTTGGTCTCAGCTCTGCTCTCTGCTATTCTGCATGACTCCAGTGGAGTCAGCTGAGCTCTCCTGATTTACAGCAGGCAGCACTGGTGGGCGGGATTTGGTTGCTGCTGCTTGGTTGTTTCTGTATTTACTAGGGAGGGCACGTGTCAGGGTTACAACATGCCCAATACCATGAAGAAGGGAAATTTTAGTTTCCCCTTTAGCATAATCAGGGCTAATCCACATGGGATGCAAATGCAGAGCTGGCAGAATCGTGCGTTTGGAAGGAACAGGGACAGTAGCTGTCTGTCAGGAGCTGAATTCTTTTACTTTACCATGGATGCATATTTACCTTCTGATCACAACACCATGGTCTTCAGTAGGAGATTTTCAGTTAAGACATTAGGGTCAGGAGCCTCGCTCTTTCACCTGAGTTGGAAAGGTGCCCAGCCACAGCTCTGTTGGTACGTAAGTCACTTTGTTGATACCAGACCTTCATCTCTCCTTGTTGCTGGTGGTAGGATTAAGTCTGTGAAGGAGACATCCTTTTGAGCTATCCCTTTCCTTTTTGCCTGCCCTCACCTGCCTGTTCTACTCAGCATTTTCTGGTTACCTTGCAGAGCATTGCTAAGTAGGTGTTGTCTGAAAGGCAGAGTGCTCCACCAAAAAATATTGCCAGTCATCACTATAGATCTCAAAACACTGCTAGGGATGGTGGAATTCATTGTCAGCGCATCTGAAAAGGCTAGACCCTCCACAAGTCCAGTATATGAGTACAGACACCCTAGAAAACCATTGCAATTGATCGAAGAGCAGACATAAGGGATCATATTCTGCATGGTCCCAGGTCTTACTGAGAAACAAGGGGTTGAACTGCCAGCCAGTCTGAGTCTGTCAGGATGGCTCGGTGCTAAAGCCTTGGGGGCTGCAGGTGACCAGGGGTGCTGGGGTTGGAAAGCAGGTGGTTGTGTTCAACCGAATGTTGCAGGTCGCTGTTGTTTATACATGTAACCTTTGTAGTGAAAGATCTTGCAGAGTGAACCAAGGTGTATTTACATGACCCATTACCTTGCCATAGCCAATGGACGCTATAATTCCAGAAGCCAATCGCTGAGGTCCACAGATAACAGAAAGCGAGAGGACACGGATGAACTGCAGCACTACGGGTACCCTGCACCTCAAATAGGTAAGCTCTGACCTACCACAACAGCCTCTGGCGCTGGCACACCGCCTGGTCACTGCATTTCCTGGCTGGGCTGACTGCATTGACTCGCTTTGCTGTTTTAGTGACCCAGCTAATCAAATCTTTTCCCCCCAGGTTAGCATGGGCTTATCCAACAAGGCACATACTTGAGCAAATGGTCAACACCCGGTTTGATCCCATCCCGTTGCCCTACAGGGTTTTGTGTTGTTGCCATTAGAGGAGAAGGCAAGAAGGGTTAGACACAAAGCCCTAACAAGACCTTAGACTCATAGCACGTCACAGACTGCTTCTCATCACCCTGCCTACTTCTAAGTCACTGCTTTGTCTAAACAGTCATGGTTCATTAAGCCAAAGCTGACCTTACTGCGATACAGCGTCTTTGCTGATGTCCGGGTCATGCCTTCCCGTTGACCGTAGGAGGAAGTGTGCAGGGCATGATGGGGAGAGAGCTGCTTCTGTCACTGGGTCTTTAGTGCTGTGCAAGGACTTGTATCTGATAGGTTCTGCAGCAGGATCTTCCATCCTCCTGCAACAGAAGGGTGATCATATGTAATAATATCAGAGACTGTGGTCTGGGAAGATGGGAATGAGTTGGACCTAGATCTATGTCAGGCCTGATCTGGAGAGGTTTTGAGCTGTTCCTTCACAGCTGCCTTTTGTGGCAGAAGCTCAACAGATCATGGATCTTGGGCAAAGCAAGGTGTGCTGATCCTTACTACAGGTTAAAATCATTGCCCAGTGAGCTTGAAAACAGTTTGTGCTCTAGAAAAGCTTCAGACAGGTGATTTTAAGAGCTAGAGCTGTGAAATAGATTAGAAGGGAGAGCGGGTCATATTCTGGTGTAAATTAGCTGTGCTTCATCCAATGCAGCAGGACATTGCCAGTGTGCAGCTCTGATGGTGTGGAGGCTCTGGGGGTGGTCGGGCAATGCCTGGGCTTGTGGCTTTCAACACAAAGCAGAAGACAGTCTGAATTTCCTTGCTACCCTGCGCTGAATCTGCTCCCTCCAGTGGAAGCAGCTCTGCTGCCTGCAGGATCATAGGCAAAAAGCTACAGAAGAGGGAGGGCATTTGCACCACTATAACCTGGTGAAGCTGAGCTCAATCTCTCAGTCAGACATGTCCAAACTGGGGGGAAGAGAAAGCATTCCAAGACAGGTCCTGTGATGTCCCCCACTGTTCCGGCTCTGCCTGGTCCCAGGTGCTTCCCCAGTGCTTTGTTCCAGCCTGTAGCTCAGCCATCAGGTTTATAGCTTGGCATTTCTTCCTGCCGTGCAGCTGGATACTGCTTCTGGGCTCAGTGACATCTCTGTTGTCTCCTTGCCATCATAAGCACTGCTGTAGCATGGCTGACTTGGGCTGTGGTATCCCTGAGTGCAGCATGGGCTGGGAGATGCGCGTTGTCCTGCTGCGAGCTTGCCACATTCCTGCCACTATCCCAGGAGCAGCAACTGCAGCCAAGTTGTTCAAAGAAATCAGGATGGAGGACACGTAAAGACCAGGCAGAGCGTACAACCCAGGAAAGGATTTAGAGGGAGTCTTTAGCTGGGGATGCCAAAGAAAAGCCCATGTCTTCCCTAGCAATTAACACAGTCTGTAGGGGATAAGGCATTTCACATCCACTCAAGACATGGAAAAATATGAAATACAGAAATAGCTGAACCATAAGGACTAGGGATGAGGGGATGGCCCTGCCCAGTTGAAGACTAGTATTTCCTCCTGCCAGCCCTCCACAGCCCTGGTGTCCAGGTCCTGTTGGCCCATAGGCTCTGGCACAGTTGTGCTCTCAGCTGCGGTGCTGCTGGCTGCCCACGTGTCTCTCCCAGCAATAGCACAAGAGTGAGATCCAACCCGGCAGGTCCTTGGCACAGGCCCTCCCAGCTCAACCCACAGACTGCTTCCAGGAGGTCTTTGCCAGCAGCAGGATGTCAGCAAAGAAGCGGCTTGCACGTGGTGAGATATCAGATTGACAGACAATGCCAAAAATAAAAGGGATCCTGGTGGAGAGTTGACAGTTCTCTGTAAGACCAGCTCGGTTACTCTCAGGGCTGGCCAGGAGCTGGAAAGGATCCTGGATTGCAGTGCTACATCTCCATGGAGTGGTGCCCAGTGTGTCTCCTTCTGCAGCACCTTCTGGGCCCTCTCCAGCTGCAGGATGGGTGCTGCAGCTGGCTCTGTGGGAGCAGCAAGCCTGCAAAGGGTCATCTTGGCACCTGAAGTGAGATCTTCACCCTTGTGAACTCCTTTGGGACACTCCTGTTAATCCCCAAGCTAGCCTGGAGCATCACAGGACTAATCAAAGGTCAGTCCTAAAAAGACGTCTGTCTACAGGCACCAGTCATGACGGAGGGCCATGCATGGCCCCTTGTCTTCTGGGGGTGAAGGCCAATTTGGTGGAGTGCAACTCTGGCAAGTCCAATTATAAGACAGTACTGAGCTGTACTAGGGGGCTTTCAAACCTGATAAGCATGGTAGACTTCTTGCCCTTATATTAAAAAACAGAGCCAGGATTCACTGGCATAAATAATTAGAAGATATTGCATCCAGCAATTTGCATTTGCTGCAGTCTGACCCACAGAGGTGCAGAAATTCTTCTCATCTATAGTTTTGGTGATGGGCAATATTCTGCTTCTCTTGGATGGAGAATGAGAGAGCTTGTCCTGATGCCTGAGAGCATCTCAGAACTGGGTCTTGCATGGTTTGAAGATCAGTTGAATTTCTGCAAGGTTTGAGACTAGACTGGACATAGTGTCCCTATAAACTGAGATAAATTGCTTAGTTCAAACTGGCACCAAACCCAAAGGAGTAACCAGCACTTGGAAAACAAACTATTATTTGTATTTTAAAGATAGACATTGGTGCAACGTGAGAGACGATAACTGAGGTTTACCTCTAATCAGAGATATTTCTACTGTGAAAGGGCAAAAGCCAAAAATACTAAAGAAGGGGAAAGAGGCAGAAGAGGTGGAATTTGGTTCATAGATGCCATTCATTCACCTAGTGACACAGTAACTCTTGTCTGGACATGGACCTTGCAAACCACAGCCAAGGCTGAGTGGGGCAGTGGTGGGATGGCACTTCTCCAAGCCATGAGCTGCTGATGGAGGAGGCCACTGTGTCTCTACAGGATTCCTCTGATCCATCTCTGGCCTCTCAGAAAGACTTTTCAGCACAGACTAGCATCATTTCACTATCAAAAAATGGCAGCTCCCTGCCACTGAGGCACTTGGTGCTGCTGGGTGCAGCACTGGGGAGGCTTTCAAGGTCGATGGAGGGGGTTGTCTGGGCAATGCGAAGGCATTGTCTGTCAGTGCAGCATCCAAGCAGGCTAGGTAGCAGGAACGGTTGGGATTTGTGGGCCAAAGAGACACCTCAAGCAATCTGGACCATTCTGGATGGCAAATGCTGAAATGACGGTACCAAAAAGGTAACTTACTGGTGGTGAACTCGGAGTACCACAGGGCGGGTTGTCTGACAAAGCCAGCTGATTTCCTTATTGGAAAGACAGTGAAATTACCATGGAAATGCAGATCTCCGCATACCAGCAGATCTAATACTTGAGAAATAGGATATGGGAGTAGTGTTCTCTTGAAGCCCCAAGGCTTCACAACCCAGAGAAAGACCAATGGTCCATAACATTTATCTATCTGGAACAAGCTGGGTAGATTAATAAAACAAAACACAGAAGCAAGGGGAAACAGTATTAAGCAACTTTGGCTTAATGAACAAAAACAGTAACGTCTGATGATAATCGCTGCAATGGCATAGATGAGGTGAAGAAAGATTCATTCTTACCTCTACCTCTTTCTGACTCCAGCCAGTAATCAAAGGAATGAAAGTCTGTGCACTTTGCATCAAGGACAGGTCATCCTTTAGACTTTTTCCCTTCAACAGGCCTGCACATATTGATTCGCCAGTCTCCAATTAGTGGGCATACTTTTAACTACCAGCTGCATGAACGACTGGAGACATTCAAAGTAGATGTGCTGAAAAGCATGACACATAACGAATAATGCAGATAACTACCAAAAATCCCCATGAGCAGATTGCTGAGAGCCATAAACACTTGAAATCCTGCATAAAATTCTGTTGCATGCAGAAAACTCTCCTTAAGACAATAGTAAATAAATACACCACCTTGAGGAAGAAAAAGATATGCACAGCTTTAGGTCAGCTGAGGTAGTAATGGGCAGTTTGGTGGTCTCAAGCCTTTACAGTCCCCATCATGGTTCCTGTAGTGACACTGACTTTCGTGCAGCTGATTTATAAACCCTTACAAGCAGGCTGAGTTCTCAAGCTGTAGCAGCCCACGGCTAGAGTCTCTTTCATGCTTCTTGTTGCTGCTGGTCAATCCAGTATGACATCTACCATCCAGTTTTCTTTGGGAATAGGGTGGTGGTGTGGGAAAACACATCCAAGTGCTGGCTGCAGCTCAGGCTGTGCCCTGTTGTGTGACCCCTGAAGCACCTGCTGCACCCAGTGCCACGATCCTTCTTATATCATCCGTAATCTGTGAGATGCATCTGGTTATGATGTGTCATGGCAGAGTCTGATGCTCTGAAGAACTTGTTACTAGAAGGACATGCCCCTCTATTATGCATCCTCAAAGATGTGTTTGTGTTTATTTGTGCCATATGCCTGTGTCTGTGTACTATACATACCAAATGTTACATTCTAGGTTTATCATGTGTAATTACTAGTAACCCATTAAAAATCTAAAAACCCAAACAATGCAGAGCTCTAATTAAATGAAACAGAGTAAGCTTTTGTTTTCATCTGGGGGAGAAAGGCATTTTCTCAAGGATAGACTAATGTCTATGAAACTAATGGAAAACTGTCCTTTTCCCACCCATGTCACACTTCTGGTGACATATCTGGTGGCTGTGACCTGGCTGAAATGCCCCTGGCACAACCATCTGCCTGCAGGGATATTAATGACAAAACGAATATGTCTCAATGCTTTCCACTCCCATCTCTTGTTCAATGGGATGCTTTTATTTGCCTTTCCAATACAGCCCCATCAGGTGAGCAGTTGACAGGGGTTGTGCAAGGCCTGGGAACAGTCAGTCTTGCTCTCAGAGCATCTACAGATGAAAAAGATGACCATACAAAGCTCTGTGGGATTACTTCAGCCAATGTGTTTCCCAGGCACTGCCATCTTCTATTTTGTCTGCTCCTCCACTGCCAACCTGCATTGGAAGGAGCTGTGAGAAGGCAGGAAAAGGAGTTGAATCCTTACAACTGCTCTATTTATGGACACATTTACTATATCTGTCTAAACACTGTTACTTAATTAGTACTGTCTCTGAGTAGATGATACATAGCCCAGCTCACACAGTTCTGCAGTGGCTATATCACCTCGTTATCCATGGTGGAGCCTGCCCTACCCAGTGCCCTGATGCTTCCACAGCATCCTTCCTTTTTTTTAAAGGCGTGTGTGTTACAGCTCTACACAGTAACCCATAAAAACTTTCAGCCCAGTGTCAACCCTCACGTTTTCTCACCTTGCATCCTTCTTTTCACACCACACATGGGACACATTGCACAGCTTCACAGATCACCAGCAACTGGTGAAGTGCAACTTGGAAAACACTGCCCCAGAGATCCAGGGACCAAGGATGCCACGTCCTCACTTTCTGCTCCAACCCCAACAGGTGACCCCGCGGCAGAGGAGTGGTCCCCGTGGAGCGTGTGTTCGACCACCTGCGGGGAGGGCTGGCAGACCAGGACGAGGTTCTGCGTGTCGTCTTCCTACAGCACTCAGTGCAGCGGCCCTCTCCGGGAGCAGAGACAGTGCAACAACTCTGCCGTGTGCCCAGGTGGGCTGAGCGCTCCGTGTAGGCTTGGGCAGGAGGGGAAGGGATTGACCGCCTCTGACATCTCCACTGTGATATCGACTGGGAGGGAGATGTTTGTTTCCTCTTTCTTCTCTTTTCACCCTAAAGCCTCATACAGAGACCCTTCCTAGACAAAGCACCATTAGATGGGCACTTGTTTTGCATGGCATGGACAGTTCAGTGCTTCTTAAAGGCAATGAACGCAGTACATCTGAAAGGTGTGTACTTTTTGGGGTGTTTCCAAGCATGGGGCACACTGGGAAAAAGAAGCACCAGTTGCTCAGATGCCAACGCTGGGCATACCATTGCAAAGTCAACATGAAAAACTCAGGCTGCTGGTATGTTTATGAATTGAGCTAGCCATCATCTCTGTTTTCATACTCCTTCTTCCACAATTTTGATGAAAAATTACAGCCTGGAGACCCTGGACTTTATTTTGAAGAATTATGCTATTAAACCAGGTGTGTTATTCACGACTCCCTACCAGCAACATCATTGTTTAGAACCAGTCTTACAATGGTGAAACCACCAATCTGTTTTCCCATGCTTTTTTCTGCATTGCCTCCTCTAGTTATCTTTTATCATGCAAAATGCTTGTTGACAATTGAAAAACGTTAGGTTTGAACACCCTTTCCTGATACTGGTGGATCAGTCACTGTTAGCAACAGATGAAGGACTGGAAAAGTGCTTGGGTTTGGGTTTCTCTTTTTTTTTTTTTTTTTTTTTCCAAAGCATTATTGATTTTGCATCAGCTTCTCTGGTAAAGCTGGAAGGGATGAAGTCCCTTAAAAGAGACCAGTACACTCTTGTAACATTTGGCCTCTAGATATTACATTGAGTAACCTTCCATAAATAACCTAGCCAGATTAGATTAGATTATATTGGAGAATATTAGATCAATATAGATTAGAAGGCTTAAGATGCTTAATTCCAGGAGTTGCATATGATGGCCTGAGCACTAATGGAGCATGCTGCCCATCCCATTTCCTTCTTTCAGGTCTCCCTAGCTTTGCCCCTGTGGTGTCGCTGACATATGATAGCAACTAGTAGCCAGACTATAGCTTTTCTGGGAGCCTGAAAATGCTTTGATGATTCAATGAGAAAACGTGTTGAGGGAGGGAAATAAGGGTAAGAAGTGACAAAATGATGGTGAAGCTGCTTCCCAAAGGATAGTGGGGATTTTTTTGTTCCTCTCTAGCAAATTGCATCTTTTGCTCAAAAAAATGCCCTTTTCTCTTGGCTCAAAAATCTGAAAAATATAGGGTCAATTAAAAGTGCATTGTGATATATTTCAAATAGACCGGAAAGTAACAGACACTTGGCATTGATATCAAAGCATAAAAAATTACACGATGTTCCTTGCACATTTTGGGTTGTTCTTGGCCTTCCCACACTCACTTCTCACATGCTGCTCATTCTGGGTGGGAAGATGCTGTGCTCTGTGGGCTCACTCACTTCTCCAGACCTCCTTTGGAAAGAAACTTACTTCTTCTGGTTTGATTGCAGTGCACGGCACCTGGGACGAGTGGTCTCCGTGGAGCTTGTGCTCTTCCACGTGTGGAAGAGGGTACAGGGATCGGACCCGCACATGCAAGCCCCCGCAATTTGGTGGGAACCCCTGCGAGGGCCCGGAGAAGCAAACAAAGTTCTGCAACATTGCACTTTGCCCAGGTAAGGCAGTTAGAGATTCAAAGCCTTCCCTCCAGCAGGTCTCCCCATCTCTGAAGATGCCCACACATGGTTTATTGAGCGCATCTGTAGCTGCCTCAGCTGAATCAGCACAGAGACTGCACTGTCCCGAAGAGGATCCTCTATGAGGAAAGGACACACTGGAGGAGAAACCTAGAGGTGCTTTGTGGGGTTATTCAGCTAAACATTGTCTTAGGTTCAGATTTGCTCTGTGTAATAACTTTCAGAGAACACATTATATGGGATGGATCTGGACTGGCTTAGCTATCAGTACTATTTCCAAGATCATCTTAAGCTTCTCACTCATTATCTCCAGTGAATGGTTTAAAGTTATTTTGCCTGACTCGGCTTGTTGTTGTGCTGGAATTAATTAAGTTTTGCTTGCTAGCAATATACGTGCATTAATTAACTATATATGCAAGTTTTCTCTGTACCTGATACTGCTTTGGTGGCTGAGATGGATTAAGAGACTCCTGAGAGCCTTCCACACCATATTTTAGTACTGTTAAGCACCTTTTCCTTACCCCTAGATTTAAATTCCAAATGCCTCTCCCTGACTTTTGCTTTGAAGCACCAGAAAGAAACCTCAAGATGAAATGGCTTTTAACACTGGAAATCCATTAGTGCTCCTGTGGCTTCCTTCCCCTAAACCAGACGGACCCTGGGTTTACCACAGGGTCCCCATTAATTTAACTCAGGGTGTCCTGGTGAACATGACCTGAACACAGAGGAGCTCCCCAACACTCCCTCTCTTTCCCAAGGTAATGTCAACTGACATTTTTCCAGTTTAATGAGACTCATTATGAGACATTATTATGTCCCCGGAGGAGGAAAGGGATTGTGGGAGTGATGAGAACTTTGTGAAAACATTTGTGAGAAGCCTACTGGCATTTTCCATCCAGTTTTCACCCCAGGTAACTATCCTTGCATTTCTGGCTGTGGTCCAGAAGACTCTACTCAGAATAAGAACTTCCCAGACACCAAATAGGCTCTGTCATAAAAAGACAAATTGAAGAAGTCAGACCTGGCATTGCTTGGGCAATAAAGCATATCCTGAGCTAACATTGATCCATAATTAATTTAAATACAAATAAATATGTGAATACACTGCAGCGAAAGAAACAGTGGTGGAAAAGACAAGCAGCCCAACTGCAAGACTTCAGCTCTAATTAATGCCACAAAGGCAATCAGTGGCTTTGCTGCGCCAAATGAGTGCAGCGTCGGGGGACTCATTGAAGCACAACAATGGGCACCGCTCAGCGCTTGACACACACGGTCATATCGCTTATTACCGCCCTGCTCTGAGGATTTATTGCTACAACTGATAAAAATGCTCTGCTGCAGGGACAACAGAGCTTTTGTTCCTCCGGAGCTGAGCTCCAAGTCCTTCGGAGAGAGAGAGGGAAGGCAATGCCAATTTCTGCACAGACGACACCAGCCAGACCCCAATGAACGTTTTTGATAGACTCACACTGAGGTGTGACAATGGCACCGAGCGGCCTCTGCCGCAGCTGTGATGGAGAGCCCTCCGCACCCTGCCCAAGAGATACCTTTACAGCAGCGCACGTGGCTGGAGGTGCAACATGGTCATCTCTGTTTCTCCATTTTTTTAATCTCTATTTCTCCATTTTTTTAAAATATCTTTGGAATTACAGTCGATGGATAATTAACCTCTCATCTCAAAGGAAATGACCTGTTCCCTATCTGGCACTGAACGAGCAATTTATGGATGTGGCTCTCTTTTATTTTTGCAATTCCAAACGCTCGCACTTGTGGTAACCTGCCAATCACCACTGCCACAGCAGCAGGTAGGGACTCGGTAAACGCAACAATTTTGGTAAATATAACCTGATTTTTTTTTTTTTTTCAAATGCAACTTTTACTTCGGTGAATGCATTCTTACTTTTCCAATATAGGGGAATACTAATGAAGGTCAAACACCATCAGTTCATAGAAACTAACAGCACTTCCTTCAGTTGGAAAAGCCACAGTAATTTATATCTGGTAGGATCTACTTTGTGGGGTTCTGGATCATTTCCAGAGAGGAATCACCTGCCAATCACCAATTCTAGGATTTCCCTGGCATCGACATGATGCCTTAAATTTATGCACAATGGAAACATCAAGCTGCGATTGCTAAAAACAAGCACCTTTTGGAAGTACCGTTATGCTTGCTTGATTTTTCACACCTTCTGAGCTCATCTGTTCCCCTGTGAGTTAACAGCTGCTCACCTGGATGTTTTTGACATTTTTTTACGTGGTTGCAAACAAAAGGCTGCTCAACTGCAATGGGGATTATGTGGGGCTGTTCAAGTCTTCGCAGATTACACAGGGGACCAGGCTGCATATATTTTTCTTGGACTGACAAACAAAGCCAAAGAAAATGAGCTGCAATCTACGGCAACATGATCTGAGCCAGAATTCAGACTTTTCAGGGATTCAGGTTGCTTTTCTGAGTGAGAGCTAACAGCTAGTGAGAGCTAAACAGAGCATGATGACTGCTGCTAATGAGAAAAAGGTGCTCCAGGAATAGCAGACTGGGTGATGGATCCGCTGATCAGAGACCAATTATGGTGTGACTGCCACAGTTGGGAATGCCTCACACTGTACTACGTTAATAAGATGTATTCATGTTTCTCTCCAACCCTGTCCCTACCATAACCTCTCTTGTCCCTCCCTCCTCTATTTAATTATCAAAGACAATGCTGTGAGAGACATATCAAGCCTGTCAGTGTTAATTCAGCCATGAGAGAAGTACATTGACCACACACGCACACTCTGCTTGTGGTCTCCTGTTGAAGCACACCTTTGCTCCTAGCATTTCCCGGCTAGCAGCGTGAATTACTGTGAATAACACTGTGATTCGAGTTCCTTGTGAGTGCTTTAATGAAAAACAGTATTCGGATGCTTGAGAAAGATCCCTTCCTGCAGACTGGTGCATTGCTTTGGTGAAAAATGGGTTCTCTCAAAAAGTGCTGATTGCCCAGAATGGAAAATGTCATGGTAATGTATTGATTCCTTCAAAATTTTCAGTGAAAACATGATCCATGCTCTCTATTTTGACGTTATGTTGTGATCGGCAATATTATTAGTTTTGACGTTTATGTTCGAATGTGTAAAATCAATAATTTCAACTTTTATAGTGTCATGTAGAGTATGGACATAAAAATTGAAATGTTATGGCACTTGCATCCTGCCAAGCCATAACATGCCAGTCGGAGGTTGCAGAAGGTCCCAGCAAATTGTCCTTGCCAAAGTTGTCTGAACTTTTTCTTGATGGCCTTTGCCCTCTCTCATGTTCCATGACTCTGGGTTGTCATTCCCTGCCTCGGTCCCTTGTAGGCACAGGCCGGAGGCTCTTGCACACACCTTCTTCCAGTGGGAGCGATTTTCACATTCAGTTTTGTTATCTTTCTTTGGGCCACTCAGTGGACGGCAACTGGAATGAGTGGTCGAGCTGGAGCTCCTGCTCTGCCTCCTGCTCCAACGGCACGCAGCAGCGGACGAGGGAGTGCAATGGACCCTCCTACGGGGGAGCTGAATGCCAGGGACACTGGGTGGAGACCAGGGACTGCTTCCTACGCCAGTGCCCAGGTCAGTGATCAATAACCTTTTCTTTCTCTTGCGTCATCCTCCTCTGCAGTCCCAGGCAGACTTTCGTGAAATCCCCTCCTATTTTCTTTGGGGAAAAATTGCAGTTTTCAGTAATACAGTAGTAAGGAGGTTGTGGGTCATAAGGATGGACTGTGCAAGCCGAAATCCATAGCTGGCAAATGGTCCAGGAGACCCCAGAGAGTTGAGTGATGACCCACAGGGAACATGTCTTTCTAACCTTACATACCAGTTTTCAGTATGTGTTTAAAAAAAAATAAAAATCAATGAAATCCTTTCCATGCCTCCACAATGCTTCAACTTTCCTCCTCTTTTTTTTCTTCTTTTTTTTGACCCTATTCTATAATTCACAGAATCACAGAATCACAGAATGGCAGGGGTTGGAAGGGACCTCTGGAGCTCACCCCGTCCCACCCCTGCTTGAGCAGGCACCCCCAGAGCAGGGGCACAGGGCCGCGTCCAGGCGGGGGGTGAATGTCTCCAGGGAAGGGACCCCACAGCCTCTCTGGGCAGCCTGTGCCCCTGCTCTGGCACCCGCACAGGGAAGGGGTTTGTCCTCCTGTTCAGGGGGAACTTCCCGTGTTCCAGCTTGTGCCCGTGGCCCCTTGGCCTGGCGTTGGGCACCACTGAAAAGAGCCCGGCCCCATCCTCTTGACACCCGCCCTTCAGATATTTATAAGCATTGATAAGATCCCCCCTCAGCCTTCTCTTCTCCAGGCTGAACAATTCACCACTCAGTTGTAGCTGAAGCAAACAGGGAAGCAACCACTATTGTGTCACAGCTTTGACCCTTACCTATGACAAAGTGTGGCACATTGAAGCCTTAATTCATTTCTATCTAAGTTTTGTCACTTACTTTACTCATCTAGCTGTGCCTTAAATTAATAATAATAACAATAATAACAGCAATAATATTAAAAATTCCTGCTGCCCCACCTGTTGTAGCCAGTATCTTACATTCAGAAAAATCACCTTGTCTTCACACAATGGACCACGGGCTCCAGGAGAGCCATTTCATTCAGGAGAAGCAAAGAAAATAGAAGCAGATACCAGAGCACACCTAACACCAGAAGTCTGCATTTCTCAGACCGACGCCAGCACTATAGTTTCCTCCTTGCTGTGCAAAGGTCTTGGGGGAGGCCGTTGCAAAGGGACTAATTTGTTCAGCTGGTGTGGAAAATATTCTGACCTGGAAACAAAGCTTGAACATCCAGAAGCCTTCAAGACTGATCAACAACCAGTTTTCCTTACCATGCTTCTCTTGGCCCTTTCCCTGGCTCTCCCTGGGTGCTCCATCCCTGTTAGACCACAGGACTGAGAAGGAGTAGATCCCTGAGATGGAGACAGTTTTTCTCCCCTTGCCAAGAGAACAGGGACAGCCAGAAACAGCTCAGCTTTTTAAGGCATTTCTCATACCTTGCTCAGGCGAGCAAGTGTTGTCGTTCTCTCCACTCTACAAGCATAGAAGCCAGCAGCTTTTCAGCCTGGTATACCTGTTTCCTCAGGGAATCCCTATCCTCTCTGGTAGCATCACCCTCTGCAGCAGAGCATAAGCGGTATTTAACACAGGTATTGGACTTTCCTACATGGTCTCTAGTCAGTTTTGGTGTTTACGTATCTTACTCCTTCTTTGCAACTTATGGAGAGCTTAAAAGATGAAAAAGGCCTCACTCATTTTTAGACGACCTTGTCTCACTGATTTCAGAGTTAGTTATCAAAGCAATGTTGGTCATGGCTTCCACTGCATACAGTGTCACGAAGGAAAGCATCAGAGGTTGGTGTTGTCCCTTTTCTATGACAATTTTCTTCTATGTCTTGGACAGGAAGAGGGGGATCCCCCACCCTCCCAGAAGGAGTTATTCAACCCAAGATGACATGCTAGCTCCTAATTAAAACCCTAATACAAACCAGGAGATTTAGGTCTTTGCTCTAGTTCTGTCACTGAGTTGTTTCTCATCTGTGATGCAACAGAGGGGAATTTTTCCCTACCTTGCAGGCTTGTTGTGAGGCCTAATTAACATTTCTATAGTGCTTTGATAAATGCCATTGTTAATGTAAAAGAAGTAGCATTTTGATAAATGCCATTGTTAACGTAAAAGAAGCAGCATTTCCACTGAATCTGTAAAGATGCCGGGACACGATACGATGGAATAAGACAAGGTCCCAAACCTCTTTCCAGGGAACATGAAAAAATGGTGCAATGGAAACAGCTGGAGGAGGGTTTATTTGATGCTTCTTCATGGTTTCTTGCCCAAGGGCTCTGCTGATCTCTCTAAATCCCTGGGCCAGACCTTCTCTGGGAAGGTTCATTTTCCCACATACATTGTACGTCCCAACCAAACGCAAGCTATGGATTTTGGCTGGCAGAGGTGGCTGCCAGGCAGGTTGAATCCCTGCCCACCTGAAAAGTGTTCATGAGCACAGCCCCACATCTGAGCCCAAGGAAAGAGAGGGGGCTGTTCTTGCAGGGGGTGAGGACACTGAGGAGAAACACAAGAGCACCCTTTAACTATTAAAGGGCTGCTGCAATGGGAAAGAGCACACACTGATTTCTTGTCTGTTGAGGACTAGACAGAGATCCGAGGCAGGAGACCTCCCTTCTCACTGAGGCATGCTCTACTCACCCTGTGTTCCACTGCTCACCTTGGGACCTTGCCTCAGAATCACAGAGTCACAGACTGGTGGGGGTTGGAAGGGACCTCTGGAGATCATCTCATCCCACCCCTGCTTGAGCAGGCACACCCAGAGCAGGGGCACAGGGCCGCGTCCAGGCGGGGGGTGAATGTCTCCAGGGAAGGGACCCCACAGCCTCTCTGGGCAGCCTGTGCCCCTGCTCTGGCACCCGCACAGGAATGAAACTTTTTCTCATATTGCCTCCTTCTGTTCCATATTATGTTTGGGAAATGGCAGGCTGTTTCTCTCCTCTTTTTTTGTCTCCAGTGGATGGGAAGTGGCAGGCCTGGGGAGTGTGGGGCAGCTGCACCACCACATGTGGAGGTGGGACTCAGAGACGTGACCGTGTGTGCTACGGCCCCTTCTTCGGTGGAGAGACTTGCCAGGGCCCCAAGGAAGAGTATAAGCAGTGCAATGACAGAAGGTGTCCTGGTATGTACCCCAGACCCTCATGCTTTCCTTTGTATGGCGGGGACAGGGATTTTGGAAAGACCGTTGAGTGTCAGAGAGCTGAATGCAGCAAGGAGTTGTGATCTGGCTGGACCCTGCCCATAACCTCGGCACAAGATACGTCAAGGGTTTCATTTTATTCTTGCTGAAGCCAGAGTAACCATGCTGATTTGAGTGAATATTTGGTAAGTCCCACCAGTCTAGCCTTGACGTTTTTCACCTTTCCATTGCCATAGAGCCATAAGAGGAAAAGACACGCTGTTTGATAGCAAAAATTGGTATCAGAGTCTCTAATCCATAATGTAGTTGAGTATTGAGGATGCTTCAGTGGTTTCCCACCTTTCCTCTAGACTCCTGGAGACCTGCACACCATTTTTAAAAAAGGCAGATGTGTCTACATCTGTCAGAGCCTTACCCAGTCTCACCTTCCTCCAGCTACAGCCATGGAAGCAGCATCCATTTGAGGAAAAGGATGCAAAAGCCTGAATGAAGGTCAAGTGAGCAGTAGGACAGGAGAAAACCTGGGGTTTAATGTGAACAATAAGCGGGAGCAAGTACTTGCAAGGGGGAATGCTTCTGTCTGTCTATCACACATGATAAAGAGGCCAGAAAAAAATGCTTGTGCACCGTTTTTATTTTCTTTCTCAGTCTCACTTGAAGCTCCTGGTGAAATCGCTGGTGGGGAACCAATGACCTGTGTATTGTTGGCAGTCAGACTGCATTGATCGTAATGGGCTCTGATTTTTGACCAAAAGGGTAATTAATTGTCAGAGCATCTCAGTGAGAGACAGGAGAGATTCTCATGGCATCATCCTGGCAGTTCTAGTGAAAAGGGGAGTCTCCCTAAAAGACAGGCTGGAGTTGAGCACAGAGGTAACAGTTTTGGTGGTGATGTTTCTGGGGGTGGATCCACTGTGTTGAGGACAGCTGACCCTGAGAGTCCCTTGCAAACTGCTGAAGATAAAGATAAAAGCCAAAACACTTCAGCGTGGAAGTTTCAGCCCATTTAGCTCAAAGATAACAGAGAAAGAGGTTGTGTGCCTGAGACAGCACATTCACTCTTTCCATTTATGCTCTAATAAAAGACATCACCTCTCCTTAGAAGCTCTGCCTCTCAATTAGCAGTGGCATGTGAAAGTCTCCTCTAACTCAGCCACAAAGCTCTCCCTCGCCATAGAAAATCTTAGCACCGGATTGTCTGGTGGTGTCTACAGAGTGATGCAGATTTAGTTCAGCTTCAGTGTGTGCCAGCTGGGGCCCTGGAAGAACAAGCCCAATCTTTTCTTCTCTTTCTGCAGGGGCTGATGCCTGCACAGCGCTCAAAAGGAAAAGACATGTCTCAGGGACTGAGCCCTGCTATGGTTCAAAGCCAGAAGGGTCTCATTGCAGTTGTTAATTTGCAGGGGAAGGAAAAAGGTGGGGAGTCATCAGAGGCTAAAAATAAACCCGCTCGATTTGTTCTTGAGAAAGTATCAAATGCCAGCATGATTTGATTTGAACAGAAGAACTAAGCTTAATTGGGTTAGTTGTTAAAATCTCTCAGTGCAAATAGGTTACTCTGGTAAAAAGGGTTTTGTTACGAAGAAACATCAAAAAGAGAAAAAGAAGAAAAAAGAAAAAAAGAGGATGAAATGATTCTCTGCTGGCCTGGGAATCGCTTCTGTATTCACTGGCAAGACAAAGCTAGACAATCAGTGTATTTCTAAAGAGCATCTCTGATCCACAGCATCCCTCAGCGGTCCCCAGGGAGACTGCAGGGGTGACGAGATCAGGAAGGTTCGACAGGTCAGAGGTGGAGAAAGGGAGGTCAGATATGAATGCAGTCCCTCTCTGCTTTTTGATGTGCTCTGTTGTTTTGTAGCCAAGGGTGCTAGAAGTTTCCCATCCCACGCTCCAAACCCTCCCTTGAACCACAGTTTGATACGGAGAATCTGTGACCATGGGCAAAGCACTGGTCCAGGAGGCAGGAGTTTGTATTCAACTCCCTGCCCTGCCACAGGCTCTCTGGGTGACCACGTGCTGGTCGCAACTGGGAGACTTAATTTTGCTGTCCTACAGCTCTATGCCAACAAGTTAAAATCAAACTGCCTCTTTTCCACCCATGTTCTGCCTTACCTGCAGAAGTCATAAGCTGTTGGCATAGGGACTATTTCTGTGTATGCGCAGAGCACAGCAGGGGTCCTGCTTGCCCTCCGGGATTTCATTACAATAGCGACTACTCAAAAGGGAATTCTAAGACAGGGGAAGGAGCATCTGTTTCCAAGCAGAAGGCATAAGTTGCTCATTACCAGTGTCTGTTGTGGAGGAATCTATCTTTGAACTGCAGCTGGGGCTGGAGCCACACATTCTTGAGCTTGACTCCGGGAGCAGTGATGAGTAAGCAGCATGTTGGGTCTTGTACAAGTCCTTCAAAGAAGTAGGACTTGCCATGCCCATAATCCTAAGTTTGAGCCTTCCCCACAGCCAGGTTGGTGCTCTGGGTAGTTCCAGAGCAGCAGCGGGATGGGTCCATCGCTGGGTATCTGCTCCATGATACAGGTCCTGAAATGGTCTATATAAGCACATCGCTTGCACAGTCCCTTGTAGAAGGAAGCCTTCAAGGTCATCGCTGCCCCACAGCTCCCTCGGGAAGAACATGAAAACTCAAGGACTCCCTCTTTTTTTATGGCAGATGTACATTTTCCCTGCAACTTTGGCATGTCTGTACTGGCAGCACTGGACGCTGGTATGGGCAGCACTTTCGTGCTTGGGAAGGAAGCTCAGTAGGCAGCTGCCAGGCTCCATGGCTGGTTGGCTTTGGTTTTGTGGCTGCCTTTCCAGTTGCAGGCATGCAGTCAGCTTCCTTTTTATTCATAGCTTTATATGCACAATAAATAAAATCTGTAATCAAAAATCATTAAATATTTTTTTTTCTCCTCCCCACCCTCAGGAGTGATAAATAGCTTTAACACCATCCTCATGGCTCCCTCCACTTTACATGCTGCAAGTAATGAGTTTCTCAGCAAAAAAACTCTCCTGTGGTGAATGTTTTTTACCAGGTCCCACCGACTCTGGGGCCAGCTCAGCTCCACCCACAGACAGAAGCATCCGAAAACCTCCTTCCAAAGAGCTTTTTCTGTGATGTCTCAAAACACATTTTGCAGTCTCCTGGATTCTGCAGCAGTGTTTGGAAATGAGCTGCTGATGGAGTTTCAGCCTGTTGGTGCTCAGATCTTCTCCCTGTGTCCTTGCATAAGATGGCAGCAGACAGAGGGCCTCAATGAAGTTTACCCAGGGGAAATCATCATCTTGTTTTTTCATCTACCACTTGCTTTTTCCTTCATTCTTACTCCAAATTATTTATGCGGAGCCTCATTTTAAACACATCCAATCCAAAACCTGGGTGGTGATTCTGAAGGAAGGAAGGCGTGAAGTCTGGAGCCATAGAGCTCACCCACTAAAGGTGGACATCAGCCCCTTAATCGAGAAAAGAAAACTCTTTAGTAGGGTGTAGCAACAACAGCTTTCTTGCAAAGAGCTGCCACAATGCAAGGCAGGTGTGTTAGTGGGCTTTCCCAGGTTGTTACATGCACATTAATGAGCTAATCCTTGGGATGGACGGACACCCAGTTTTCAGACAGTCAGAGCAAATTCCAGAGGGGTTAAGTGGCTTTGTCAAGGGCCATATGCCAAGCAACCACGGAGCCGTGAGTTCACCTCCAGGCCTCCTGGCTCACATCACGCTGCTGTTCCCCAGAACAAGATCCCTTCTTTCCTCTTGCCATTCCCTTTTCCATATTCCTCCTGAGGAGGAGGCATTACCAATGGAGTTTTTTATTCCTTGCAGAGCCCCATGAAATCTGTGATGAGGAAAGTCTTGGCCCTGTGGTTTGGAAAGAGACACCCGCTGGGGATGCTGCAGCTGTCCGGTGTCCTCGCAATGCTACCGGTAAGGTTGACGGCATGCCTTGGCCAGGGGCTGGCCCACCCTCGGGGTATCCTTCATCCCCTGCCTCCTAGATGAGGACAGCCAGGTTGTGAGAGGACAGGGCAAGGAAATGGACTTCCCTCCCTTCACTCAGAGCTAAATTAACTGTCTCTGGGTTTCTGCCGCCCTTCACTGTTTTACAACAACTTCTTAGTTCATACTGAAGAATCTGAGGTGGTCGCCCATCCACTTACTGCCTAGTCCTGGGACAGCTTTGCAGTTAAGGGTTACTGTAGTATGTTCTCCCCTTTATCTACAAATAGCTCTGCAGAAGCAGGTAAGACTTAAATGAAGTCCTCTAGACTTGGGCATTTTATTTTCACTGCCCATAAAAGAAGCTAGTATCTGAAAGTAGGATACCTGAATTATATTGTCCACTCACACTTGGGTGCTTTCCTCTCTGTCTCAGAAACCACAGAATCTTTCTAAATTTATCCTCAGGTACTCAAGTTGATGGTCTGACCATGGTGGTGTGAATTCATAGTGTCTGGGCATCCAGGTGCTATCTGTTGTGACCACGGTCACATGTTCCCCAAGGGGTGGAAAGCAGCGCAGAGGAGGCTCCAGGAGACATGCTGGTGGTGGAGCTTGTCCTCAGCTGGATGTTCCTCACTCCCAGGCAGGAACAGAAATCGGGGCAGCAGTGTCAGTAATGAACATAAAGGTTTTATTTAGTTTGAGTGGGGTTGTCGGATACAGACAAACCCTGCAGCTCTCTTTGACTCACACAGCCTGGGACAGTCAGTGTCATCCCAAATGCTAGCCCAGAAGAAGGGTTGTATCCATAGCAACATCACTGAATCATTTAGCAGTAGCAATGGGATTGTTGACCCAGCAAAGCCTGCTCCTCAGAGACTCTCCAAATGGCAGCGTAATTGCTTGGGCAAGGAGATCCCTCTCCCCTTCCTCCTCGCTGATATGTCTGTTCCTCTGCATCTCAAAGGCGTGTGGTTACCACTGCAAAACTCATTGTAGACTGAAGCTAAGGAAAGGCCTGGGGGAGGACTGCAAACAGCTTTCAGAGTTTTTCAGCTGACGTAAAGATGGTGCTGTTGGATATTTATTCTCTTTGAGACCGAGTAGGCAGCACAAGCCTCTCTGGCTGGTTTAGTTGCAAGTACCAGACCATGCCACCTGGGGAGGCTCGTGGGATTCCCTGAGCCAGGAATAAAGCTGCCCTCCAGGGCAGAAGAAACCTTCTTTCACCTTGACTAGTCATGTCCGATCTGTTAGGTTTTGTTTTAATTCCCAATTCCTTTTGCTGTCCTGTCCCTCAATAAGAAAAGGCAGAAGAAGACAATAAGAATAATCTCTCCTACATACTTGCACGTGTTATCCAGGCATCTGCAGATGCCCCTGTTGCCCTTTGTGCTGGAAACTGTGCCCACAATGATGCACTGACTACTTCTGGATGACCACCATGAGGGTGCTTGGCTTTTCATCCTGCTGTCCTCACTTCCATATTCATTTCTTTCCTCTTCCAGGGCTGATTCTTCGAAGATGCATTTTAGATGAAGAAGGGATAGCTTATTGGGAGCCTCCAACATACATCAAGTGTGTTTCTATTGATTACAGGAACATACAGATGATGGTAAGGCAGACCGACTTCTCAGCTCAGCAGGTTTGGGATCCCACCAAATGCTTGTTACACTGCTATAGTTACAAAAAAGAAGAAAAGCAGAATTTCCTTGTGAAAGGGAGATGCCAGCTCTGTCCTGCTTTTCTCTTACTCCTTTTGCCTGCTTAATTTGTGAGGCATGGGCACTCCACAGGCAAGGGATGGTTCCTCATTGAGTGTTATAATATCTAGCTTGGAGGAACCCAGGTCCTACCAGGTCTTTCATATTTCATTATCAGTAAGAATCACTGTGACTATATATTCAGAAGTTTAAATATGCTACTTATTTTTCATTAGTCTTAAATTCATTGTGGTGATGAATTTCTGCTGGTCTCCTGTGCCTTGCCTTAAAATGGCGTTACCTTTATGAGAACCACCCTTTCCTGTTCAGGACAAGACACAGTCTGTCCTAAAATAGTTCCAAATTGGTGATAAGAAAACAAGGTTTTGGGATAAAAATCTTCTGTTAGCTGGTCTTGGGTTACAAACAGAAAAATATCTGTGTAGTAGAATAATCTCTTCTGAACCTGTACATAACCTTTCCTTTGTGGGCATATAGAAAATTTCACTTCTACTCTCCTACCATTTTAAAAATATCACAACCTCTCAGGCTAGCAAAGATTGTCAGATTCATCTAATCTTCACTCTGAATTACAAGGAAGGTCAAAAACCTTCCCCCAGCAATTCCTTCACTGAGCTCGTTAACTTGACTTGGACTGTCCCTGAAGTGTTTGTCATTTCTTTCTCAGACCAGGGAACATCTTTCCAAAGCTCAGCGTGGGTTGATGGGAGATGGGCTGTCAGAAGTGCTCCAAAACCTTGTGGAAATCTCCCAGGATGGGACCAGCTACAGCGGAGACTTGCTGTCCACCATTGACGTACTCAGGAACGTGACAGAGATCTTCCGTAGGGCTTACCATAGCCCAACTTCTGCGGACGTGCAGGTGAGCTGAGATGCATATCCTGGAGACCAAGGCTAGGTTTACAGGTGTGTGTGAATGCACAGGGCTCAGGGTTTGATTACCTCCTTTATAGCTGATACAATGCCGATGAGAAGCTGGAGTATTTTCTGCCCAAGTGAAAGTAGGGTAGGAAGGTAGGAAGGCAAGAGCATCTGTTTTTAACCAGTTTCTGACAGACATCTACTTAATCTGCTCTCGAAAATCTTTACTAATAGGTACAAGACATATTGCCAGTCCAATGCTTTATCAGATACAGCAGTCAAAGTGAGGCCTTTGGAAAAAGGCCTTACTGCAACCTGTTTTGCCATTAACATCCTTGGGGGCAGGGGCCTGTGAAATGCTGTGGGTCCCATCGGGAATAGGACCATGAGAACCCTCTTGGAGCATGGTTGATTCTTACATGTTCCCCGTGCATCACTGTGTCCTTCCTAGCTACATTTGGCTAACCACCTCATTTTCCCTCTTTTGTCTCCCTTCTCCAGAACTTTGTCCAGATCATCAGCAACCTTTTATCGGAGGAAAACCGGGAGAAATGGGAGGAAGCTCAGCTGGTATGAACCTTCAGCACCTTCCCTGAAACAAGACAGGCTTTCAGCATAGGTTTAAGGCATGACAAAGGGAATTTCCAAGTGTCTACGTGACCTGATAGCTCTTCTTAGCCATGATGCATTGTGTGCAACATGCACCTGTTTCAACCACAGACCACAAAATATCTCCATCCACCAATGCTGTTCTCCTTGGATAAATCCTTATGATGGAAGAGGCAGACAATCCAGACATGGTCAGCTGTGGTCAGGTTCAGAGCTGACTGCCAATCAGCTGATTCATGCAACTGGTCTCGTGGGTGAGGTTGGTGCCATGCTGAGTCATATTTATGGAGTAACTCAGTGAGCCACAGGGGCTCAGCACTAGGCTAGAGTCTCTTCATGAAGAACAGTGAAAAACTGGGGGTGAATACCAAATTTTGGACAGCTTTCAAAGGTCAGTCTGGGTTTGGAGTCAATAACCCTCCTGGCTTGCCGTAATTCCCCTCTTCTCATGCCAACATAAAGAAGTGGGATTACATGGGTTTGAGTTCCTGACTAAAAAGATGCATGACAGGCATGATTTTCATACTTCAGAGCTGGGCTCTGCTCAGCATGAGCTGAGCAAGGGTTCAGTTGTTATATTTTACGTTATTTCTCTTCTCTCAGTGTTGGGGATCCTGCTGAATAATTCTGTAGCTAAATCCTTGTGTATCAGGGGAAGGGGTTGTTTGTTTTTCTATCTCTATCTTATTTGCCCCTTGTCTCTTCTGCCCCGGCTGAACTCTCCGGGCTTGTGCGAGACCTATTCGTTGTCCCTTTCCCATTCTCTTGGTGAGCCCTTGGGTGGCTTGATCCTGTCATCTCACTACAGCCTTTGGGGATCACATCAGAGTTCTACCTCAGACCAGCAGCTCTGGTGGATGGGCCCATGTTAGTGCTCGTTCCTTCCATGTTTGCTCCTCATTATTGCGTCTCGGAACAGAAACACCAGCTTGCCTTGGTCTCAGCTTGAAAAATAACCTGGACATGGAATATAACTGAGCCTTTGTGAGAGATCGGTCCTGTTGAAGGTACCCAGAGTTGTGGATCAGAACATGGCAGCTCCTTTTTGACCACCTGTTGCTGCTACAGAATTTCTTGAAGAGGACTGGAAATACCAAACAATCAAGAAAAAAATCACCCACAACAACAAAAAAACAGAGTCCAGTTAAACTCACATCAAACAGGGAAGTCCTCTGGGAAGAACTCTTAACAGCAGGTGCTCGCACAATTGTTGGCAGTCCAGAACTTGAGACAGGGACCTGAATACAGTTCCTTCATGCAACAGGGACTCCACCAGGAGCTGAGCAGGCCTGTGAACCTGTTCTTCTCCTCATTTCTCCCTGAGATCTGGTGGTTTCCCACTGCATTTGGAAGAGGATGATATGGTCTGGCTCCAGACAAGATAAAGGACGATCTGGACATGATCTTGGGCAACTAGCTCTAGATGGCCCTACTTGAGCAGGGAGGTTGGACTAGATGACCTCGAAGGTCCCTTCCAAACTCAACCATTCTGTGACTCTGTGAGTCTGTGACCAAATACTCAGTTTCAAACCTACAGGTGCATGTACATACTTCAGCTCAGAACAGAGGAGACAGTCAAGTTGTCATGACAACAGGGAAACCCTGTTGATCCCCTTAAAAACAGCTGCAGTTTACTCTCTGTGGCAATTTGTTCCCACTGGCTTTCCCTGTACAATCTGCTCTATGCACCTATAGATAGATACAGCCCAGCCTGCTGCCAGCATCGCTGTAACCTACATGAGGAATGGGACCACCATGGGGAGAATGTTTGCCCGGCGTTTTAATGGGAACCAAGATGACAGCCCAATACCATGACTTTAGGGCACAGAAATCTTCATGGACTGGATGACAACAAAGATTTCAACAATCTCGGTCCAAACTTATGCCCGGCATTTCACAAGATTAACCAGTTCTTTTAAAACAAGGTCTTTGGCTCCCTGTCTGCTCATTAAAAGTAAACCCAACTTCATTGCAGTTTCACATCCCAGTACACTGTGTCCCCCCAGGAAGAGATATTCAAGAAAAATAAAAAACAAAACAACCCAGAAAAACATTCAGATAAAGGCTACCTTTTTTTTTAAATGAGATTGTGTTGGCCATTATATGATAAAAGCCTGAAAGACAATGGCCAGCGTAGCCTGGGTTTAGTTTGACCTTGTGATTTCAAACTGTAATAGAATATAAAAGCATACTGTTAAAACAGCTTCTGCTCTCACTTCTCCTCTTTATGTGCACACTTGCTGTACTGTCAGGGCTTTTTTTATCGGCTCCTGATACGTTTTCAGTCTTACCAAGCTACCTTTGGATAGACAGAGAGACACACGCATGGCTGCCGCTGTGCTCCTTGCCCATGTACTCGCTAGCTCAGCCTGCCTTTTGCCTCCATCCCACCCTGCTTGTCCCCAGATGTCCCTTCAGCTCTGCTCAGCCACCTCAGGACATCTGGATTATGATGAGAAACCGAAAATGCTCTGAAAGCAGTGGAAAAGGAAAAGAAGAGATGTAAGGAGCTGAATTGCTTTTCTTCAGCCTCTCGTGGTATTTGCTAAGCCCCTGTAGGCAAATGTACTTTGAGGAAAAGACAGGTAGTCAGCACAGCTCATTTCAGACGGATTATCTTTTATGAAATCTGTCACTGGAAAAGTAGTTATTGTTCAACAGCCTTGTGTTAGCCTGGCAAAATACAGGTAAAGAAGAATTATTGCAAATATTTTTATAATCGGGGAAACACCAGGAAAGAAAAAAGAGACAGAGAAACTCCAAGACAGCCTGGCCCCAAGAAGCAGCAAAGTGGTTATTTGGAGAGTGAGATCCTGCCAGCAAAACAGGACAAGGAGGGATGCGAAAATGACCTAAGGGCTGGACCACCTCTCCTATGAGGACAGGCTGAGAGAATTGAGGTTTTTCACCCCGGAGAAGAGAAGGCTGCAGGAGATTTTATTGCAGCCTTCCAGTACTTAAAGGGGGACTATAGAAAGGATGGGGACAATCTAGCAAGACCTATTGTGACAGGACAAGGTAAACTGGTTTTAAACTGAATGAGAGTAGATTTAGCCTGGCCATAAGGAAAATAATTTGTACTATGAGGGTGATGAAACACTGGCCCAGGTTGCCCAGAGAGGTGGTCGATGCCCCATCCCTAGAGACACTCAAGGTCAGGTTGGACGGGGCTCTGAGCAACCTGATCTAGTTGAAGATGTCCCTGCTCACTGCAGGGGGGTTGGACTAGATGGCCTTTAAAGGTCCCTTCCAACCCAAAACATTCTGTGATTCTATGATTCTAAAACACAAAACCAGTTCATGATGCTTTTTCTGGATGGTAATGTGGTGCCTGAGGTTTGACATCAGACCATGGAGATCCTTTGCTGTGGCTGCTTTCAGTGGAGTAATAGCAAAATTAACTATATGGTCATAACGTTTTGTTGGCTCCTCCTCAGTAGGTAACATATATATACACCATCAGAAGTAGCCCAAATATGTTTCTTAGGCCAAGTATCACCAATACCTGAGTGTCAGGGAAGTCTGAGGCTTGGGAAAGGCTCTCAGAATCTGACAAAGGACAAAGCTTCAATATGACAACATGAACACATCTTCGCTCTCTGGCGTGATGTTTCTGGATGTGCAACTGCAAATGCCTCTGGCCTGTTGACAGCTAGGTTGGGCCAAATACTCCAGTCAATGGACTTGGAAGGAAAGTGGAGCAACATTAAATCATGGCTGCTGAGAGTCTGTCCTAGCGTGTTTCTCTTCTTGCATTAACTGCAGGAACAGGACCACAATGAATATCTGCAGTATCTTATCTGCTCCAGTTAGGGTTGTTGGTAGTAGAGGTAATACTAGGGAAGAAAAAGAGATGGACAGGTTATCTTCTGCTCCGAAGAGTCCCAGATATTTCCCTTTTCCTTTGAGATATTGTCCTCCACCCTAAGTTTTATCAGTCTGAATGCCATATTATTTCTTGCCCCTTTCTTTTTACTTTTTTAGGATTCCTTTTAGGATTTCTCAGTCCTCTTTCTTCACAGCTCCCTATATCCGTTATATCCAGCATATGCTTCCTGTACATGCGTGAGGACAGAAACCTTTGCCCTCAGAGAAACTCATGCTGTGCTCATTAGTATCTGTGCTACTAAATATTCTCCCCCTCTCCACAGATAGGGCCAAACGCCAAGGAGTTGTTCAGGCTTGTGGAGGATTTCATTGATGTCATCGGCTTTCGCATGAAAGATTTCCGGGATTCCTACCAAGTGACGGACAATCTGGGTGAGTTGATTTGCACTCCTTATGTTGGGTAGAGACCACAGGAAACTGTAATTACTGTGCAATATGTATAACCTGGGCTGTGGGGAGGGAAGGGGGGAAGGCAGCAGGTGGTGGAATATAAAAAAGTCTGGGGAAAGACATGGATGATCATAAATATGGGGTGGCTTTTCTCCAAATAAATTAGGACTTCAGTGTGAAGAAGAGACATCCACGGAGAGATATGAGAGATATCTATAGAATCATGAATGGAGAACACATGAATTAGTTGCTTCCTCTTATTTTTTTAACACAAGAGCTGCACAGCAGCCAATGAAGTGATCAGGCAGCAAGCAAACAGCAGGCAGTAATTGATTTATGCTGTATGCACAATCACAGCATGGAACTTGTTGCCAGATGATGTTGCAGAAGCCAAAAAGTACAGATGGGTTCATGACAGGATTAGGAAAGTGCACAAAGGAGAGGTCCATTGGTGGCTGTTAAAGTTGATGGTCTGGATAGAGCCACTAGCTGAGGAAGTCCTGCTGATTGCTGGAAGCTGGGAGGACAGACCGAGATGTCTTGCTCTGCTCTTTCTCACACTTCCAGAGACAGGACGCTCGAGTAGACTGACTTCTCTTCTGCCAGGTTTAGTGCAGGCAGGTCGTTTTCAGTGAAGAGAAGAATGAGCCTTAACAGTTAGTGTCATCTTCCTTCATGTACAGACATTACCTGAAGATACCATCACTCCTATAGATATCAAGATCCAGCCTCACTCATTCTGCTGTCTGATTTCCCACTATTGCCTGCAATGGGTTTTTCAGCACATGTGAATTTATTAAGGCTGATTTTGTTTATGGGTTTTATTTCTTCCTTCCCTCTAGTCCTCGGCATTCACAAACTGCCTGCAAATGCAGCAACTGACATCACCTTCCCCATGAAAGGCTGGAGGGGCATGGTGGACTGGGCCAAGAACTCAGAGGACAAGGTCACTGTCTCCAAGAGCATCTTGTCTTCGGGGCTGACAGGTAAGTAGCACAGCCAGAGTACTCCAGAATAAATTTTTTCATCATTTTCTAAGAGGCATTCCTTCCATTTGGCTGGTCTTCAAATTATCCTTCCAGCTGAGCTGGATTTGCTTGCAAAACCTAGGTCCCCAAAAGGATTGCTGGGTGCAAATAAGGTTTTCTTATACGGCCTGACCAAAAGCCAAATCTAAACTCCTTGCAAAAGTTCAGGGGCAGATTTAGTGCCTGGATGGGAATGTATATCTTCTTCTAAATAAGCAGCATATTTAGAAAACAGCAGGAGTTGTCAGAAAAGCTCAGGGCAACACTTCATTGATGATTCCTTCTTCCAATGCTTCTGAACCTGGGAAAAAGTGAACTCCTGGGTCACTGTTTTTGATGCTTGTGGGTGCTGAGGTGAGTCTGCAATCCTCTGCAGGGCATTTTGGGTCCTGAAATGAGTTTCTCATGCCTTCTTATTTATGCTGGGTTGCCATTAGGGGTAGGGAATGGTGGTTGTCACTGTGGTTATCATATAGGTATGGTTAACCAGTACAAGAAAGGCAAGTGCATTAGGGGGATGATTCTGCCACCTGTCACCATGGCCATGTAGGCAAACAATGCTGTAGACATCCTCCAAGACTGGATCCAGGCCTGAGAGGTCCATGCAAGGGTAAGTAGCTGGGGGTCAGCAGGTCAGGCTGAGCAAACAATGGGTCTGGATCTGCTGCATGGACAAACTTTGCTAGATTGTAGGTTTATGGCAGTTGTGTGAAATTTTCTGCCCTCAGAAATGAAATGTATAGACATATATCACTGAGGTCACTGGCTTCACATCAGGGCATGCAGATGAGCCACAGTGTGGAGGCAGGAGCGTTGGGTGTACCAGCCAAGCTGGCCTCACTGCCAGATCTGAAAGGAAGCCTGAAGGGTTCTGGGATGTTCTGCTGGAGCATCCAGCCTTTACTTGGATGCAAATCCCAGGAACCAACACGCTTAAGGTACCCATCTCCTGGCAGAGAGCTTTAGCATTTGGCAGGACTGAGCCTTGGGTTTCCAAAAGCAGGACCTTAAGCTGGGCCTATGTCTGGAGTGGTGGGTTTTCCTTATGGATGCCCTGGTGATGTGTGTGGCTCTAGTGGCTTTGAGAGAGCAAACTGCTGGCTGCTGCATCAGGCTGTGCAGCCTCCTTGGGACCGAGGCTGGAGAATGTGAGTCATTGCTGTCAGAAGACCTTTGGCCTCTTCTTGCCATATCAGGACCTCTTGTCATGGGCTTCTCTACTGGGGATGGAAACAAGACAGCCATCATTTCTACCTGGGGAATCTGAGGCCAACAACAGTTAAGCGACATGCCCAAGGGTAAACAGTGAGTCATTGGCAGACCAAGGCGCTGTGTTTTGCTGTGCCTTGAAGACAGCATTATCTTCCTGGAAGAAGTTGGAGCACATGGCAGGGTTATTATAGCTTGTTTGAGGAGGCTGTACAGCCTTCAGCTTTGGAAACTTTTAATCACTTGTTGGACAAACTTCTGGCACCAGATGTAGGGCAGAGCTCTGGGGCTGAGGGTTGTCCTAGGAGGTCTCATCCACTTCCCCATGGGTCTGTTTTCCAGATTTTACAGATATTGCAGGCATCCTCACATAGAGCTGCTATAAGGCCCCAAGCAGTAGTCACTGTGGTGATGTCTAGCCCAGAGAATCAATTTCCCATCAGTCCTCACCTCTCCATGGTGTCCAGTTTCACCCAAGGCTCTACAGCCGCTGTCTTGTTCAGCATCCCATGCTGGTAGTATCTTTTTGAAGGTTTACTCGGTGATTAACAGTGGAGATGCACCTCTGTCAGTTTTAATCCTCACCTTTTCTTAGCCACAGGGAATAAGGGCATCTATCCTGAGGGAAATGGTGGAAACAGGCAGCTTAGTGAGTCCAAAACTAGACCCCCTCACTGCTGGGAACTGACTTTGAACAGTTGATTCCAGTGGCCCAGCACTAATTTATATAGTTGGGTGATGTGTCTCTCAGGCTGTGGGCTGCGTAAATACTGCTGGTGAGTGAACATCACTGGGGAGATGTTACATGACCAAAATGCATTACTTTTTCAGCTTAGTAGCGTGTCAGAGGATTTCTTTTTTGTACACTAGGACTGATGGGAACCTGCATGATTAAAGACCTGTCCCAGACCAAGGTAGACAAGATTCCACCTCTATTACAGCCAAGATTCGTTGCCTTCCTGGGAGGGTGCAGTGATAACCCAGCCTGTGGGGCTTAGGGTTTTGCTTGCTCACGGTCTCACAGGAGCACACATTGCTTCTGTAAATGCCCTACTGCATCCTCTGAGCACAAAGAGCAAAAACTCTCTTTGAGGGCTGCAGGATCCTTGTTTGCATAGGGATTCATAAGAAAGGCCAAAAGACTGTGCCAGCTTTCCTAAAGAAGCAAGGCTTATGCAACTGCTGTGCAAGCTTGTCTGTCAGTCTCTCCTAGTTATGTTTTCACCAGCTATCTTGCTCGAGCCCGGTTTGACAAAGAGGCAGACAGACATGCAGAGTTGTGTCTGCCCTGCACTGATGGAGCGGGCACACTGTAAGTTCACCCTCGGTATGAGACATCAGAGAAGCTCCACCTCAGGGTGCCTCGCTAGGCTTCCTCAGCGGTGCTTTTCACCCAGCCGCTTGCTTTTTCTCCCCCTGAAAATTCAGCCGCAGGGCTGCCTTTATCGCTTGTGCTTTTTCTGGGGAAAGCCTTGTGTTTTGCAGCTGGACGCTAAGAGTTGGCGGAGGAGGTCAAGCGACATGCCCAGAGGTCACACAGATGATTCCGAGGCTTATCTGAGACTGTGGCCCCCGTGGCCTCCCAGGCAGTGCACAAGTTGTGGGGTCAGACCAGATGCAGTGGGACATGTCCCCTTCTTGGCTGCCCTTGTCGGCCCGAGTGCAGCTCTTCCATTTGATGGCTCAATAGCTGTGGACGTGTCCAAATGCCTGTGGGTGTCTGAAAGAGACCTTTCCACCCTGCAGATTTGCCCGCTGTGGTGCTGTCAGAGGGATTAGTGGGATTTCTGAATGGGAGAGCGCCAGGCCGGTCATTCAGGATGAGTGAGCCTTGAGTGAGGGCAGACACCTGGGGCACTGGGTCACCTCAAAGGTGTTGAGCCCTTCCTTGGGACTGATGGAGACCTGGTATGGTGACAGCAGGCACAGCATTCCACCACAGTGATGCTGGTATTGGCCATGCCCCAACAGAGAACCCCTCCATGTGAGGACCAAATCTGCACCTGGGTGTCCCATGGGGACAGCTGACATCCCGATTGTCTCAGTGCTGTTGTCTTCTTCTCTTTCCTTTGGTGTCCTGCAGAGACAGACGATTCTTCCGTCTTCGTGGTGGGGACTGTGCTGTACCGGAACGTCGGCAACGTCCTCTCCCTTCAGAGGTAAGAGGGGCTGCCTTGGGAGGGCGAGAAGTTAGGAAATCACCAGGATTTCTTACTGATCTCTCTGGCTGCAGAGCCCTGGTCTTCCAGGGAAATAGCAAAGGTCACTGGGTGTGACAAGACAGACTTTGACTTGGCAGTGCAAGTATTTTGACCCCATTGACTGATGGTGCATGTTCAGGTGGGTCTAGGCTCATGCATCACAGACATCACTTGCTGGAGGAAGGTTCTCTCCATCCACATGCAGCGCCGTGCACCCCAGATATGAAGGGGGGCACAGTGCTGTTGCCACTGCCATATCCCTGCCTGCCAGCTGCCCTCCAGGAATGGATTCTCACACTGCCCTCCTCATCCCAAGGGGCTTTGGGGGGCTTGACAGATGGGGGATGCTCAGCTGCCCTGATCCTCCCAAGCTACTGGAGAGCTGCCAGCCACGCTGAGCCCTCCAAGAACATCACGGCAAAAGACAGGCTTAGGGAGAGGAGAGGAGTGTAGCAGCACACCTGGCTGCACATGTCTACCATGTTCCCTGCTGCTGCAAACCGCCGCAGGCACCAAAGCTTTTGTGTTCAGCACTCCCTTCCTTTTCTTCTCTCCTCTCCTTTTCTCGCTATCTTGTTCTTTTTTTTTCCGAGGCTGGTACTGAGGCAGTAAATTAAGCATCCTAAGGCACCTTCTAAATCTGTTCTGCACTGATTAGCGTGAGCCCATTTACCATAAACACCAGGGCATCTCTCCTCACCGATAATCATTTAAATACCTACAGATTTAGGACTGGCAATAGCAAAAGAGCTCCAAGTGAGTGCAGAGAGGAATTAGCAAGCCAGCCAACTGTATTCCATAATATCTTCCTTTACAGCACTGGGAATTAGATCAGAAGGGCAATAAACATCATTGGCTCAAATGATCCAGCGGTATTTCAGCTTTCTCTGGCCAAGCAGTGAATGAGCTCTGATAACCAGCAGCTGCTGCAGCCACAGCCTCTGAACAGCTTTCCCATGGGAGATCTGATTCCTTAATTAAAGGACAGTCCCTTTTTAAAAAGATCCAGAGTCCTGAATCACCTGTGGAGAGTCAAAGGAAAAAAAAAAAAAGAAAAAAAGAGGTAAAAGAAGCAGCAGCAGAACAGTACCTCTTACTTCACCACTGTGCAAATGGACACAGCAAAAGGCAAATGTCTTTAAATAACCATGTAGCTGTACAGCACCTGATTATGGGGTAAAAATATTTCTGACTGCAGAGGAGAGCAGCTATTCCTGGGTACACATGAGCAATAAGGACCCAGATCCTGGGTTTGACCACAGTGATTCAATGCAGAGTGATTTTTCCCTAGAAGAAAAAAAAAAAAAGTAGATTTAACTCAGCAAACAGCACCAGCTGAGCTGTTCTTAATTGTCCCAATTTACCTCCCCCAAGCAGCAATTCCTTATCTGAAGCACACATTGGTCTGTCCCCTCGGATCCAGAGAGCTCTGTGGTTCTTTGCAGCTGTGACAATTGAGATGGGATACGTGTGATGCCTGGTTTTGCAAGCCAGGGAGGGGAATGGTGCTTGGTCCCTGCTGAGCACTGCTACAGAGGATGTGTGCAGCAGTTGGAGAGTCAACAACCCGGCACCTGACAGACCCGTGTACCAAACAGCAAGTTTACAGCTGTTTCCACGCTCTTTACGGCCACGCAGTAGCCCTCTGAGCTCGTCTGACCTCCTGTCCAAGCCAAGCCTTAATGTGTTTTGTTTTCTTCCCAGAAGCTGTGTTGCAGCATGCTTTTACGGAAGACGACTCATCATCTTCCTGAAAGACTCCCTGTCATGCTGTGTCCCTCACCTCCCCCAGCAAGCCGCTCAGATGCTTAATTACCTTCTCTGCTAGGAGACTGTCTCTTATTTTAAGGCTGAGTTTGTCTGACTTTCACTTCCAGGCACTGGGCCTTTGGGTGGGCGACTGAAAAATCCCCGAGATGAAAGGAACTGTCAGACAAGCCTTAAACAGAAATCTTTTGTCTGGTTTTCTAGCACCTGGATCAATTTTGTGTCTCTCCTTTGAACTCTCTCCACTGTTTCCTCATCTTGAAGTGGAATTGAACCCAACTGTACAGTGGCATCTTGTCAAGGAGGGGTGCAGAGGGAAGATGACTCCTTCATCTCCTTGTTCCTGCACAGGATCACTTCTGTCCTTTCTGTCACAACTCTTTGCACTGAAGTCAATCTCCCGGGGTATGTTTTGGGTCAGAGCTCCCCGGAGCAGAGCCTATAGCTCTGCACGCAGACCTCGCGCTCTCCAAGCTCAGATGCTTTTCCTGACTCTGGGATGGCCCTGGCGTAGCTTCTGGCTGGGTTGTGACTATGAAGCACCAAGGCCGTTAAGCAACCTTCACAGCCCGCACACAAGTAACCTCTGTGTGCTAATGACTTGCCACGCTGAAAAATCAAATGCTTATTCTGCTTTTGTTTACTGCATCAATCCTCACGTGGTCTGCAGCTTTCAAAAAGATGTTTCTCTGTCATCTAGGTTGCTCGTGCAAATATTCAGCAGCACTGAACCAAGAACTGACCCTTGCAGACCCAGCTACTAATGAAGACATGCGCTGGTGTTTAACGTTCAGCAGCTGCCATTTTTAGCTTGTCTACAGCTGCCTACATTTCAAAGCTTAGAGCTGATATTTACTCCCATTGACTTCCCCCTTTACTCTTCCTTTGTAGACTGATGTTTCTGTTTTATTGCTTTTTTTTTTTTCTTTTGGGAAAATGTGTTTTGTTTTTTCTTTACCCTGTTAAAACAATGTTGTTGTTCCCTTTGGTGCTGGTGGAATAGCAGCTTACGCATCCATGGATGATCCCAAGATTTTTTGGTTTTGGGTTTTTTTATTAACCCACGTGCTGTTAAACAAGGGCAAATATTTTTCCATGTAATTCTTTTGTAAATGGAAGATAAGACACAGAAAAAAAGGGGAAAGATTTTGCCAGTGCCTGTAGATTTAGTGGAGATTTGGACAGGGAAAGATTTCCCCTGCCCATCGATGCTGGAAGGGCTGGGAACAGCCTAATGCTGGGCTACCACTCTACTACCGATACCTTCATGGTAAACTTAGAGGGGCAGCATTTCAACCCCTGGTTGTAGGGACCTTTTGCTTGTTTAAACACCCAAGTCTTTTCCTGCTGCAGAAACACCAGGAACCCTTGGTGTATTTAGCTGTCCAGTGTCCAGGGAAGTGCCTAGAAAGGGTTTGGCTTTCTGGGGAGCAGAAGCACAGGTATGGGAGATATCACCTCCCTAATTGCCTCTCCCGACAGTCAAATCTCTTAGGGCTGCCAGATATATTAGAGTATTTGTCTGGGAGCAGACATTTAGATGTCCACATGAAGCATTTGGCCTATTTCCATTTGTTTTGGATGCTTAGAGGATGGAGATACACATCAGTGTCTCTAGTAGTGAACTGAACAGGATCACATGCCACCCCATGGATATGCTCTTAAAGTTCACCATGCCCCTGCCCAACACTTACTGCAGTGCAGATTAAGCCAGACTTTGAGAGAAAAAACAGGGGGTTTCTTTTGAAAGGACATGGAATGAGCTCTATTTCCTCATGCCAGGGACAGAAAATGGGACCAGGACCATTTTATTACTAGGATAAATACAGCCTTTAAGTCCGGTTTCTTTAGGGGTCTATGTGGTTCATAAAATATTCTGATTCCTGGAGGAATAAAAGTAGAGTCGCTGTGAGGGGAGCTCAAAGGGCAGAGGATGGGGTTAATCAGCAGCAAATGCCTTTGATGGTATTTTAAAATATTGGGACCAATTCCTTCTGCACTATGTACACTAAACCTTGTACCACCAGTGAGGAATGCAGTAGGACTCACTGCTCTTCTCCCTCAGCTCCCTTTAAAGCATCTCTTTCCCCTCTTCTTCCCAGGAACAGCACTGTTCTGAACTCCAAAGTCATCTCCGTGACTGTGAAGCCATTTCCCCGGTCTCTCCTCACCCCCCTGGAGATTGAATTCTCCCACCTGTACAATGTAAGTCTTCCCTGGGAACCTGCACCATCCTACAGCTGTGGTTGTTTCTACATAGCAGGAATGTGTTGGTGCAAAGGAGGTGGTTTTGCTGGGCTCCTGAGCTCTCTTTGCCAAAGCAGGACCCTTCAATCTCCCCCACCGCACTCGACTGCCACCCTGAGACTGGGCTGGTGTTGGTGTCCTCTTGTTGCTCACTGGCAAGGATGCACTATATGGGTCAACCTTGTAAACCTTGCTTGCTCTATGCTCCTTACCTGGGCATTGCCAATGCAGGAGGGTGACAGCACTGCTTGCACAGGGGACACGGGTGTAATTGTCCCAGTTCATACCATTTCACTGTAGGCATGATCACGGGAGAGGAACTGTGCGCCCATTAAAAAAATGGGCTAGAAAAATGATCTTCCTTGAGGAGGAAAAAAGGGAGGGGAAAGTTATTTTCATTAATGCTTGCAATGTTCTTTGCAGTCCTCAGATACCAATGGAGATTGAATATTACTGTTGCTATCAGTGCTTTAAAAGGCAGTCAGACACCCTCCAGTTCCCCTGCTCAACCCTAAGCAGATATATGTGATGTGCATTTACATGTCTCAAGGCCTGTTCTTGTTGTGGGTTTCAAATGTCCTCCTGAGGCTATGCAACATGAATATTAGATCCATCATGTCTTTGCTTTGGACTTTCCAGGAAGGATTTTCCAAAGTGGTCTGAGACAGCTGCAGCTGGAGTCAGTGGTAAACCTCTTCCATGGGGCTTCGAACACTCCTGACCACCTCTTGCAGGGCTGTGGCTCTTCCGAGGACTGTGTCCCACAAAAACACATGCTGTATTTGATCCACTTTCCAGGAGAGAGCAGCAAAAGAATTCTGTGTGAGAGGAGGAATAAGGAGGAACATCAGTGGGTTGAGTCAGGAAACATGCAGAGTCAAATCCTTCTGCAGTGGTGTTGATGCAGAACAAACGGAGGCCCATTTTATTCTTGCCTTTCAAGCCAAGGGTGAAAGAAGCTATTCCAGGGGCTCAGATCTGCGACTGCCCATCTTGAGTATCACAGACTTAGAGTAGTGGAAACTGTTCTACAGGACCTGCATATTTCATTCTAGCTGCTCCAAGTACTCCATAAACAGCACGGCACTGATTTGTTTCATTTTTTCCTTTCTTCTCTCCTGGCAGGGAACCACCAACCAGACTTGCATCCTGTGGGATGAGAACGATGGGTGAGTTCTGTGTGTTTCTCTTTACTCCCATGGGTCCATTTGCTTTGCGGGGTGAAATCATCACAAATTTAGCAATGATGTGTAAGTCTGTAGCAGCCACTTGGTCTCTCTAATTAGTTTTTTCTTACGTTCACCTTCACGGCTGACAAAGTCCTTCACCCCGGTGGGGAGTTCTCCTTCCTTTATGCGGATGCATCCTTTCTTACTGTGCTGTCTTTTAGTGCCAGTTGAGCTGGGTCTTATATATAAAGATCTGCAATTAGATGTTGTCGTACAGCCCCTGAAGGGCCCTGTGTGCCAGGAGCATCATGTATCTGAACCACCTCTCAGTATCTGATCAGCAATGTTCATGTGTACTTTGCTCACCAGGAGTGTTTGCATTTTCCTTCGACGCTTTGGACCCCAGCCTACATTTTGCAAAAGTGGCTTCTTATTTTGACTCTTCCAATTTTGGATTTTCCCGCATGAGGCATACCTGAACTGAGACTCAGGACTGTGGAGTCATTTGCAGATTTCCCTAAATTGAGCTTGACATAGCAGTGCTTGGCTCTCTTCAGTTCTCACCCCAAATTGTTCACCGTAAGGAGGGTAACGCAAAATCAGAGCCCACTGTTGCAAATACAACCAGCGGTGGTGAAGGAGGTGTTGTGCTGCTGTGAGATAGTTAAATGATTTCTGCCAGGATTTCTGCAGTGACTGGTGCTGTTCAGGAGGTGTTGAGTGATGTGATTGTGGTCAGCAGGGAAAAAAGAAATCCAAAGGTACCGCAAAGAGTCGGGACTGTAAATCCCATATGGGAAGTGGTTGTCAGAGAGTATGTACCTTAAAATAAAAATGTGTACTCTGAAAGTGTGGTCTTAAATCCTGACTGAGCTTGACAAGGACACAAAGTTTTTGATTTAGTGGTGTTTTTACTTCATTGACTTTTGCATCTCAGTTTGAGGACCAACCTGACTTCTTTTCTGTTTACGGTTGGTTTCTCTCCTTGAGATCTCATGCATTTGGCACATACCTCTGCATATATTATTATTATTTATTATTATTATTATCTGCAGCATCTGAAAAATTATTCTATTCTTCTCCTTTTATGCTCCATTAAGTAGCATATACACACATAGGCGGGCAACATATTTGCAGTCAGCTTACCGTTCTTGTTGGCCTGTGATTAATTTGGCACGTATGAGTGGATCCAAAGCAAAGCTGAAGAACCCAGAGGGACTCCCTGCTTGTGAAATCACATCCGTGTTGTAGCCCAGGGCAAAACTGGTCCCTCTAGGTTGTAGTGAAAATTGCCACAGCATCAGAAGACGGCTGGGATGTGGGAGCAAAGCCTGCCCCTTGTGTGCTAGGCTGACCTCACGCATCAGGATGCAGGTGAACCTTCATGAAATTACTAAAATGGGGTTTTATTATATTATTGGGTCCATAGTCAGCCCAAAGAGGAGGGTTTTCTATAGTTGGGCAGACTCAGGAGGAGGCTTGGATAAGACCTGGCCTGCTCCGCTAAATCTGTTGTCCCTCCATGCTGGAATGGGATTAAACCACTTGTATACAATCCATTTTTTGGCAAGTAAAGGCAGAAGTTGGAACCAATGCCCCTTCTGGTCTGCACACCGTCTCGTTTTCCTTGGCTTTATAGGTTCGAGAGAGAGAGGGTTATATCCAGAAGGACAGAAGTGTTTCCCTGCTGTGCTCAGAGCTGGATTTAATTAACTGTAGTCTGAGCAAGAAAAGAACAAAATCCAGTTTGTACATGGTTGGATCCGGGGGAGAGGGGTGGCTTTCAGGCTGGGTACTTATCTGTTGGAGCTGGCACTGAAAGGTTCCTAGTATGAGCAAGATGAAGGGTTGCCCAGTGCTGAATGTGGCTTGAGAAGCTTGAATGTCTTTGCTGGTCTGGAGACAAAGTTCAGTGTTGCCACCTCTGCCTTGTCTTGGAAGGTCTGGCTGCTCCATATACTTGCTCCCAAGGCCTGGCAGCTTGTTCGGCCTGTCATCTCTCTGAGAGCGTTGGGTGTTTGGAATGCTTTCAATCTTTAATCCTTGCAGCTCCACGGCATCAAAGGATGGGCTTGTAGCTAAGAGTTGAGCAGATAATATCTTGGCGCAGACGCTATCGTTCAGTTGTCAAGGATAGTTTCCAAAACCCCAGCAGATTGGTCGTGCAAATGTTGCCACTAAGACTCTGCTTTTGGTGCATGTTGGGGGGTGTGTATGTGCATGTCTGCAAGTGTTTTCAACCAATGTTTGCAATCTCAAGCAGTAGACAAGTCAAAAATGCTGACGTCGGCATATTTTGCTAGGGAATGTTCCAAAGCTAGATCCAATCCAGTGAGTTTTGGCAATGGGATCTGCAAAGCTGTTTGCTCAACATATTTAAGCTGATTTGCTACCACTGCCACCTCCTGGGAAAGTCTAGTGAAAGGCAAACCCTATTCTCCTGAGGCCTGAAAGCTCACCTCAAACTTGAACAGCATTCTGGAGTTCTCAAGGGTTTTGCATCACAGTTTTGGATAATTGTTTCCCATTTGGAGCAAGGATTTTAAGGTTATACCCTGGACCTGTTTGATGCCTGGTACCTGGCAGAGATTGTGACTGGTCAGTCTGAGCCAGGAAACCCTGAAGTTCGGGCACATTTATGTGGGTTCCTCTCTTTCCTGCTACCCCTCTCTTTAAATCGGAGGTTTTCCCACTGATCCGTCTTGTAGGACAGTTGTGCAAGTGGGTGAATCTCACAGAATCCCATTTCTCAGCTCTGACCAATTTAACGGCTTTACAGCTTCACTCCTCTGTCCGTTGTTCACCCTGCCGTATTCCCTGTGCAGGCCGAGCCAGCCTGCCATGGTGCTGCTTGCTCAGAAGACACCGCTGTCTCTTAAGCTTGCTCTTTGGCAGGCTCTCCATGATCCTGCTCCAAGGCTGGCTGGCCAGGGGGACCTTCCCTATGTTCAGTCATCCATCTGAGGCTGTGGATTTTGGGGATCCAAACTCCACCTGATTCCAGTAAACCAGCTTCTGGTTTTAACCCCTTGCAGCCGACGTGACTGAACAGGTACAGAGGCAGGAAACTGGAAGCCATCCTCACATGAGATCTCCTGCCTGTTAGTGCAGCCACCTGAGCCTTTAATCCCATCCAAAACATGCTACAGCCCTTTAAAGGCCACTTAAAATCCTTGGGTTGTGAAGGGTTGAACTGTAAAATTGCAATTAGAACAGACAATTATCATGCGGCCATGTGCTTCCTCCAAGACAGAGTTGTTGAACAGAGCACTTAAAAAAATAAAGGAAAAAAAAAGGAAAAGGAAGGACCCCTGAGTGTTCATTCATTTGCATTTAGATAGATATTTAAGCTTGTAATATTAATAATGGATTTTTGATTTATTAATCCTAGCCCCTTTGAGTGACTGTTAGATTTGTGGGTGGCACCTCTCCGTCTCTTTTCTCTTCCTCTTGCCCCCAACTCCTCCTGTCATGGAATAAGAGGGGAGAAGATCAGGGACTAATTTCTGCTGTGTTGGGTGCTGCAAGTGTGATTAATGAGCTCAGCACTAGCTGGGTAAATTGAAAGTTGAAATCAGAATGATTTGGGATTCTCTGGCTCTCCTCCAAGGGTATTCATCTGGAGTAATTATTAGCCTTGCTGGAGTTAAAACCCAGGCAGGATCTGGTCTCCCGATCCCTCTTTCTTCTGCTGGGACAGGATGGAGGGAGTTGATGGATGCAGTCATCTTTTGTGCTTTCATGTTCTTATGCGTCACCAGATTTGTATTTCTCACCTGCCTTCCTCTGGTGCACGACAGGAATGCCATGTGGCAAGGGGAAACGGGAGACACTTGCCAAGGTTTGCTGTTAGTGGTGGCAGCATTGCTTCGTGGCTGCAGCAGAAGATGCAGGGCTACTTAGCGTTACAGGGCAGTCCCGCTACCCCATGGGACTGACGAGCCTGTGTACTCAGACCTCCAAAGCTGGGGTTTGGCATTCTTCAAGCATAGGAACAAGTCAAATGATGGTGACTGTTGTGAGATGAAAGGGAAGAGTCACAAACCATCGTGTCTGCAGAGAGGCCATGAGATTTGACTGACTGCCTGGTGCCGCAGATAGACCCACAGTCACAGGTGAATACTAATTCTCCCCCCAAGTGTGCCCTGCCTTGGTGACAGGAGGGACCAAGCCAGCCATCTGGGTCTTGTATTTTATCTTATGGTACATGAGAGAGCATTATGCCATGCCAGTGTGAAATCCAGTCCTGTAGCTGCAGAGGCTGGGATCCAGCAGGGCTGCATCGCCAGGGGACCTCTTGTCCCACAGGGAATGCTTGCTCTTAGAGGAGCTGTCTGATTCCAGCCACCAACTTTTCTCTGCTTCTCTGTTTCCAAGATGAGCATAATAATAGCTAGGCATTTTAATAACTGGTCTTGAGAGGCTGTCTAAACTTTCACAAATATTTGCATAAAAGGCTTTTTGCTCTTGGAAGAGAAAGTGCCTCAACGGTCTGTGGTTTTGTTTCAAGGACACTCCTACCTTAGCTTGGGAAAGATCATCTGTTCCAGTTACTAAAGCCTTTAACGTATCTAACCTAGGAAATGCAGACCTCACTGTTTAGGAAGGTGCCCTGCATACAGCAAGGTTAGTCATGGAGAAGGCGAACAGCGCAGCAGCTACTGGGGCAAGCCTAAATCACATCCTCCTGGCTCTGCGCTGGATCTGATGCCCAGCCAAGCTCAGGCAGAAATCTCCCCTGAGGGTTTGCAACTGCACAGAGCGGTGTTTTATGATGCTGCCAAACAAAGTAGACTATCAATCTGTCCCCGTTTGGAAACTTACAGGATCTTAAAATATAGCTCACATGCTGAGGACAGTCCTGCTCATGGGCTCTTTTCAGACAGGAGGTGTAGGGTGTATATTCAAGGGAACGGCTGATAGAGTTGTGGGGGCCAAGGCTGGCAGAATGGAAGGTGATTGCACAGAACCACAATCCACAGGGAGAGGTCTGCAGTGTCACAGTAATTTGGTGGGGGTGGTTTTTTGTTGGTGTTTTTGTTTTGTTTTCTTTGGAACAACTCAGAGGAGCCCAAAAAACATCCCAGAAGAAGATACTGCCTGTCACACACCGCAATTTTTCCATAGTTAATTGGGGTCTTCGGGGTGTTCATGGTCCAGCCATCCCATGAGTCTTGCAGTGCAGCTGCTTTGCTTGAAATTCCTATTTTCAGGGTGGGATGTCCAGCATCTAACCTACAGAGTCACAAGCTGTCTGAATTCCTGTCTGCATGTCCTACATGATTAGAGAAAAGTTCTGCCCTAATGAGTGGTGCAAGGCATCGGGAGGAGCAGGACACAGCGTAGGCTCCAGGGACTTCACCCTACTTTTTGAAAGCCTCTGATGCACTGGATAAAGAGAAAGGCAGGAAGTTTTCTTTTCTGTGCTTTCTGGGACTTTAATATGACCTCAGACTTGGTGGTTACTCACTGGTTTCCATTGGAGAGCGTGTACAGCATATCCTCTACTGCTCCCCATCACAGGGAAGGGTTTGTGTCTATAGCATCCCATGGGCACATTTTGCTCATCACACTGGTTGATCCATCTCCCAGCGCTTGTCTTTTGAAGAAAAGGTTTCTAAAGTTAGGAAACACCTTCCCTTTTCTTCTGTCCGCCACCTAGTACATCAATGGCCCTGCCAGAGCTGTAGATCAAGCAATAACATAGCTTGCCTGTGCTGACAGAGATGGATGAGCCCCCCGACAAACAGATAGGGAGGGAATCTGTTGCAGCCCCAAAGCCCTGTGAGAAATCAGTGCTCTTCTCTCCTCTTTGGACCTACGCATGACATATTATATATTATATATTTTCTACTGCAACGCTCCAGCTGGCTGTGGGGAAGCAACGTTGTCAGTGGCACGCTTTTCACGTGATCCCATGCAGGGTGTTTGTGCTGGGGTTTGCCAGTACCCATGTTCCAGGTCCATTGCCATTGACTAGCAACTTCTTTTTTAGCTCCACCTGCAAATGCTGCCTTTCCTGAGCGCTCCTGTGGAAGTATTGAGGGAAGTCTGTGAAAGAGGGCAGCGTTGTGCTTGCAAAGCCTGTCTACACAGGGGCATGCAGGGAGGTTAATCTGAATATTCCTATTAGTTCCCCTGTGTTAGACACAGTTAAAAGTACCCCCTAATTCAGCCTGTCTGACTGCACTTGCAGTGTGCAACTGGCCAGATTGAATTATGGCCCCAGGAGACTATTTTTAGCCCTGGATGAGAGTAGACAAAACAGGGCTAATGTAGTGAAACCCAGTCATACCTCTAAAGTCGGAGGATTTACCTTCCCTGCTCAGCCTGGGCTCTGGGGCTGCTGGAAGCACCAAGCAGAACTGCTTCCATGGGACTAATTTCCCAGGCATCTGCCTTACCCCCAGGCCACCTTCTCCTGGAAACACCTTGTCACCTGGACTTGCGGGAAAGAGGTGGTCCAGTTCCCGGTTAGCACAGAGCAGCTGGCGCAAGATACCAGCGGACCGCAGGGCTCTGCCCATCCCCATTCGGGAGAGGAGTCGCACTTCTTTGGCCTTTGCTAAGCTACTGCCCAGCAGTCAGCATTGTCTGTGGGACTGGCAAAGCAGGAGCTGGCTTATTTTCCAGTGCCTTTCATGGCACAGGATGCAGAAGCTGAGCAGCCCAATACAGGCTCGCCAACAGAGCATGGTTTAATGGCTTGCGACAGAAGGGAAAGGGGGAGAAGAGAGACAATTCAGAGGCTGAGTCAAATGTTCCAGCTTTTCCCTAGTAAAGGGGTCAGGAATATGGTTGGGATAAATTAATTCCCGTTACAGAACTTGCAGAAGCCAGACACTGAGGCACGGAGGGTTCTCCCACTGGGAAAGGGCTTTGGGTTTAGTGGTGTGATTCCCAACCTCAACTCCGTGCTGAGTGTGTGCTGTGAGCCAGAGCGCCGTGGGGTTCAGGGTGGCTTGTATGTCCACACGTGTGTGCTATGCATTCGTATAAAGGCACATTGTGCAAAATACGTGCAAGGATATAGAAGGGTAAATGTGTGGGAACCAGTGAGTGCTGGTGCCTGAGTGTGAGTACGGACACCTGCAAGTACAAGGCAGTATTTGTATGTATGTGTGTACATATATATACACACACATGTGTTTGTGTGAGGACACCACAAAAGTACGTGTGACTGTGTACAAATGTACGCAAGTACCCAGATAGGTCTGTTAACCCAAACCATCCTTCATTTGTGCAATGAGTCTCCAGCTACAAGTGCACAATATACGTTCAAGTGCGTGCAGGAGCTATAGAGTGTCTGTGTGTGGGTGCAGGGGGATATGCACATGCAAGCCTCTGCACGGTGTGCTGTGTATGCCAGACAGGAGTTGCATGTTTTGCCTGCATCCCTGCCTGCTCTATTTACAGCTGTGTGCTCTGCAGCCACGACGCCCTTTACTCGAGTTCCCTTTGCAGAATGGAGGGGATAAGTTTAGCAGCCACGTGGCCATCTGCCGTAGAAGTGCCAGGCTGCTGAAGGCTTTCGATGGCACACGGTGGAAGGGCAACTTGACTTCCCAGATTGCATGAAGAGACTCCAGACCCACTCCCTGGTGCACTTCTGCTGCATTTCACTTAGCGTTTGTCCATGCGGTGCCTTGTGTTTTCTGATAACGTAATAACACAGTACAGGCATCTGTATGTGCTGGTGGAGAGCTCTGATTCACAGCTCCAGGACTTTGATTGTGGGGAAAAAAAAGGGGCTGGGGAAATTTGAAGCCTACCCTTGGTGTGCTTTAACTCCAATGACTCAATAGCCAACAGGGTGCAGCTTTGAAACAACTTCAGGGGAGGCTCAGGTGCATGGAGGAGAGACAAATATTGTTACTACTGGGATGCTCAGCACCCTCTGTGTGTAAAATTCAGAGCAGAGTGACTGTACCTGCATGTACTTCTTTGCTGGATTGGTTTTATTCTCTCTTTACGAGCACAAGAAAGCCTGTCTGGATCCAGAACAGGACTTCCCAAATGTTTTTTTTTAAATCTGCAGATCTTACCATCATCCTGAGGACATCAGGTCTGTATCCTCTGAAGCTCTGTTTCGCTTTGCTGGGGGCTGAAGGCTGCAGAGCAGCCTGTGCATGATGTGGGGAAGGTGTGTCGTGACCACAAGTATCTCAGGGCTAGGGTTGTCCAAAGCATAGGCCATCAGCACTAGGGAGATGCTCCAGCAGGTTACATCCTCTGTGTCTCTGTTAAGAACACAAGAAAAAGTTTCCCCAGCAGGCTTCTTTGCTCAACTTCCTTGCAAGACTGAAGCAAATACAGATTAACTTCTTGGTTTTAATTCTCATATTTTAATTAATCCATGAACTGTACTGGCATGCAAACCAGAAGCACAACAGACCCATCATAATGAAAATACATTTATATTGCTAAAATCTGGGGGGGTCAGTATTTCTTAAAATCTCTTGACAACCATATAAGAGTTTGTTCTTTACCTTTACGTGTTAGGCTAAAGAAAACCCTCCTGAGTTGGTATTTTTAGTGAGTCTCTTGTCTGCTTTGTGAATCAGCCACAAAAATGCACAAGCAGGTATTCTATAGCCCCAGCAATGAATTGTTTCACAGTGGGGATCCTAACTGGGGGGAGCGGGGGCAATATTGCCCCTTCCAGTCCCAGATACCTTGCAGAGCTCTCATTTTTATGATGGGAGCCCATGGGAAAAGGTCGGGGTGCAGAGATAGGTTTATAAGTCCATGTCATTGCTCAAGCGTGGGTAGGCCTGATGGACGTGGGGGAAAAGTGCTGAGAACTGGCACACTGTGAATAAGGGCGGGGAAAGTTTGCCCCTAATTTTAAAGAGGAGAAAAGGACTTGTTTTCATTTTCACCTGACTGCGTGTGCACCGCACTAGATGAAATGTTCTGTTAAAACACAGCGGCGAAAAGAGGACACAGTGCCTGGGATACAGCCTTCATCTAACGATGAACTTTCTGTGTGTCTGCACAAATCAGTGTAAGCTTTGTGCCTCAGTTTTCCCTGAGTCTACTGTGGTAATAACATCAGACAGATCTTCTAAATGTCATGAAGTGTAGGAGCAAGGAGGTCCATTAAGTGATAGTAAGTAACAAAAATAAGTATTATTTTTTTATCACTAAGAAATTATTATCTAAACATGAGCTTTATGGTTGAACTGGTCATCCGTGCAAGATGAGCTGACATCGTGTCAGCTTCCCCCGTGATGCCTCCATTGTGTGAGCAGCAGCGACTATCGCAACGTGAATTTTAGTCTTCACGAAGAGGAATGGGACCAAGGAGGCTCAGGGCAATCACTGCGAGGCTGAGCAGGCGGTGGCATGGGACACCAGCCTGTGCATCCCACCGGCTGCCTGAGCTCACGGTGGCCTCTCAGCCATGTGGCAGAGCGGATTAGCAAATGCATGCAGCATCCAGCCTGCTCTGACAGCCGGCTCAACACAGAGCACAGCAGCTTCTCCCACCGCAGGGAGAAACGATGTCTTGCAGCCGACCTGCTGCCAAAGTGGGAAGAGCAGGGGCAGGCAGACCCACAGGGAAGACAGGGCTGAGCCCCCCTGGAAAGCAATGGGCAAAGCTCTTCTCCCGGAGAGGGCGGATCCTCTTTGCCCTGACCATTGGATTTATTGGGAACCACTCTAAAGCTCAGTCAGGAGCTGCAGAAAGAAAAATAACTGACACAGCAAGGTCAGAAAGCCCCATTACATGGCATATAATCATTTTCGAACTTGTCAAGGCCCCTTCCAGGGCTTTGCAAATACTTTGATTTAATTACAGTAATGACCCTTTGGAAGATGCATATTAATCTCCTGGAGCAGCGCCCTGCTTTAGGCCAGAGCTGCCTCTCAAGGTGGTTTAAGGTTGGTTTAAGCGTTGGTGGGATGGTAAGTCAGTTCCTGCCTATCCCTGATGGAGAGCCATGGAACAAACTCACCCTCTGCTGGAGCCTGGTGCCTGGCAGGGTGACCCTAAGCATGACCCAACAAGAGCCTAGATATTCCTGGGGTGAATTCCATAGGTTTGAGGGCAGTCTTTGTTTCTGGACTGGATGGAAGTGCCGGCAGCAAAGTGGGTGCGAAGTACATCAGTTCCCCTCAGCTTTTGGTGATGTATCCAATCTACCACCACCTAGCCAAGGGGACAAAAGTGGAAGGGATCATAATTGCATTGACGAGTTTATGGGCTGTCCTCCAAAACCCCAACTGCTGTTGTTTGCAGGAGGGGAAGGAGAAACCGAGGGAGTGATTTACCCACTGTCGCCAAGCAGGAGCAGAGCTGAGCCACAACTGAGATCTCCTGTCCTCTCTTACGGCTCTGCTGGTGGCTCTGAATAGAAGTTCACTATGTCCTGTGTTGGGAGAAAAGGAGCCCAGAGAGGCGAGGATTCAGAGAACACTACTCTCTTTTTTATCTGTGGATATTATTTATTTAATGGTCGTTTTATCTCATATGATGAATCTTAAGGAAAGCTGAACATCCTTTAAACCTCGGCAAGGCTCCTGACAGCTTCAAGGGCACTCCCCAGGATTTGGCCTAGGGGTCATCAATAGGCATATGAATTTTTTTCTGCTTTCAACCTTAATCTGAGGCTGGGGCACAAATGCTACAAAGGGCTGTTTGCAGGTCTTTTGACTGTCAGCTGGGTATCTTTGATCTTCTATATGGGCCCAGATGAAAGCTGCAGTAATGTATTACTGCTATGGGGAAGTTTGTTGTGCTCAGGCAGACCCTCTCCAGTCCATGTGTCCCATGCATCGGTCAAAACTGTGCTGGAGAGTTTGCTGACATTTAACTGCATGTGCCAAGGGCCTGTTTGGTCACTGGTAGTGGTGAGCGAGGCAGAGCACTGCAATGCAAATACCTAAAATCCAGGCAGCTTCAAGAAAAAAGTGTCTCTGGAGCTGCTGCACATGTGACAATGCATGTGGCAAGGAGAGTGGAGGGAGCTCCCTGTGTCTAATATTACTGCAGAATCCAGGCCTTGGCTGGGAAAATCATCCTTCAGCTGTAAAGTTACCTGCAGGGAAGGGATTTTTGGTGCCTAAGATGTAATTGACACATAGAATCATAGAATCATTTAGGTTAGAAAAGACCTTTAAAGTCATCAAGTCCAACTGTAAACCTAACACTGCCAAGCCCACCGCTAAACCATGTCCCCAAGCACCATGCCTACACATCTTTTAAATACCTCATGGGATGGTGACTCAACCACTTTCCTGAGCAGCCTGTTCCAGTGCTTGATAGCCCTCTCAGAGAGGAAATTTTAACTAATATCCAATCTAAACCTCCCCTGGCACAACTTGAAACCAGTTCCTCTTGTTCTATGACTAGTTACTTGGGAGAAGAGACCAACCCCTACCTCACTACAACCTCCTTTCAGATAGTTGTAGAGAGCGATAAGGTTTCCCCTCCTTTTTTGCCACCCCACCTGTAGAAGGAGGTCTTTTTTCTTTAGCAATTCCGTTTTCAAGGAATGGACATGAAATAAGTCTATTGAATGATGGCACATCCAGTGATGATTTTCCATTAACAAACACTTAACATTTTTTGATTAATTGATAATTCACAATGAAATTCACAACCCATTTAACATGTGACCTAGATATTTGTAATTCTTTTTAAAATCACTTCATCTGATACAAGTCAAATGCCACACTAAAGTCTATGTGTATTACATATACACAGCTACTTTTATCAACCAGATTTGCAATCTTATACACAGAGAATTGTATAAGTTGGAAAAGACCTTTAAGATCACCAAGTCCAACTGTAAACCTAACACTGCCAAGCCCACCACTAAACCATATCCTCAAGCACCATGTCTACCCTTCTTTTAAATACCTCCAGGGATGGTGACTCAACCACTTCCCTGGGCAGCCTGTTCCAATCCCTGACAACCCTTTTGGTGAAGTAATATTTCCTGATATCCAACCTAAACTTCCCCCAGCACAGCTTGAGGCCACTTCCTCTCATCCTATCACTTGCTACTTGGGAGAAGGGACTGACACCCACCTTGCTTGAACCTCCTTTCAGGTATTTTTAGAGAGCAATAAGGTCTCCTCTCAACCTCCTTTTCTCCAGACAGAACAAACCCAGTTCCCTCAGCTGCTCCTCGTAAGACTCGTGCTCTAGACCCTTCACCAGCTTCATTGCCAGCACACGGGGGGCCAGCATGAATGCAGTGACAGGAAAGGCTGTAGTACACACAAGGCTGCACCTGCTGCCCTAGTGTCTTTGCAGCCATTAAAGTCGCACTGATTATTCCCAGCAGAGAATCTGCTGTCCATCCCCAAGAGGAACAACTGAGGTTGAGGGGGGAGTTCAAATGTGCTTTGACTGAGACTCCTGTAACAGGGCAGGGGAGGAAACCACCTGCTGTTCAGGGCTGGCATTGGCTCAGCATGATGGAGCAGATACCCCCATGGTCAGACAGGGAATAGTATGGAGATGATGAATGGAATGGAATGGAATGGAATGGAATAGAATAGAATAGAATAGAATAGAATAGAATAGAATAGAATAGAATAGAATAGAATAGAATAGAATAGAATAGAATAGAATAGAATAGAATAGAATAGAATAGAATATTTTCAGTTGGAAGGGACCTACAACAATCATCTAGTCCAACTGCCAGACCAATTCAGGGCTGACCGTAAGTTATTAAGGACATTGTTCAAATACCTGACAAACACTGACAGGCATGGGACATTGACCACCTCTCTAGGGAGCTTGTTCTAGTGTTTGACCACCCTCTCAGTAAAAAAAGGTTTTCTAATATCAAATCTGTAATGCTGGGGAGGTACATCCCATCACAGTGTTCTCAGGAGTATTATGTCTGTGGGACAAAAACTGTTTTGATTTTTTTTTTCATATAGCTATAAAAAGAAATCCCCACCTGTACCCCTGCTTCTTGGAGGCTGCTGCATTTCTCTCCACTCAGGCATCAGCATCTCAGAAGCGTTGTTAGAAATGACATCAGAGCGCTGGGCATTCCCCTGCTTCCCAGTTCATTTCCACCCAATTCATTCAGTTTACAAGCTCAAAAGATGCTTTTGCTAATTGCCAGCTCTGACGGCTCCTCCTGGGATCTGGAAAGCAGCTGAGATTGTCCTAACTGTTACAACTTGAACAGCAGTAAAGAGCTGTTGCCGCAGTCTGTGACACAGGACTTACATGACTCCTATTACTGTCGTGCCTGAGTATTTCACAGCCTTCAATGTGCTGTTATTGCAACTAGAGCTGAACAAAAACCTCCTTTTCTAGGTCACTTACAGTTCTGAACTTTCTTTAACATTTGCCTTTACCCGGATTAACATTTTAGGAGAGTTTTGGTGAACAGAAAAGGCAGGAGAAAGCAATGTCCGTCAAATGACAAGTGTCACTTTGCTTTTGAGGCTTTCACGGTTAAGATGGCTTCAAAACACAGCAAAACTGACAGCAAACCTCAGAACATTTCTGCTGCTCTGAACACGGGACTTGCAAGGAGCCCTTTTGTTCTCCTGGCCTCCCTCCCAGGAGAGCTATCAGAAGAGGTGTCCAGGGAGCGCCCAGCTTGCGAGCAGTACTCCTTCACTCTGACAACGTTTGTCATATCGGGAAAGAAAGAAAGATCAAACAGGAGGATGGATTGGGAGCTGTCACATCCACTGTACATTTCTGACTCAATTCTCTTACCCTTGGAGAGGTGAAGGCTGAGACCAGCAGCTTCATCACGTTGGTCCTAACCTGCTTGTCTACTCGCTGTGCATAAGACCTTGATTCACAAGCGAGCAATGCTGGCAGGGACATTTGGATGGACTGGGGAGAATACAACAAGCCTTTACCAGCACACACCTTAGCACTGTGATTTCCAACCTTTTTTTTCCTTTAGGACCCCTGAGTGTCAAACTAAATGTCCAGATCAACTTCGTCCCCTCTACAAACCTGTGCACGTACTTGGACCCGCTTTGATGTCCAGACCTTTTCTCCCCAACTGGTTCTCTTTCCAAAATGGCTCCAGAAACTTCCTTCTCTGCAAAACGTCTTCTGTTTATTCCTTAAAGCTGAATAACTCCTATTGCTATTGCCAATGCTCATTTTCTTCTCTCCTCTGGACATTCCTCTCTTCCCACCTTCCCAACTGGGGTGCAGAGAGCTGCAGCAGCAGGACCCCCACTTATTCACCCTCTGCGAGCCCAGACTGATCTGCTATTGAGACCCCTGGCTGCAGGTGCCAGCTTGGCTTTTGGAGAAAACACCCTGGCAATGTGCAGCCCTGCTGAGCCAGAGGATAAAAGCTTGCTGCTGGGATCCTGCATTTCATCTGCAGTGGTGTTACTAGCTAGCTTATTCCCATGTTTCTTCCCTCCCCTGGGTAGGGAAAGAAAGCACCAGGAGGGCTGAGTGTATTTTGTTGTTATTGGCTTAATACCTGACATCTCAGTGACTCTCAGTGGGACCTCTGAGTTTCCCAGCTTGGGAGCTATAGACTGAGTCCTCCCTCTGGGCTCTGGGGAAGGCTGAGTCTCACAAGCCGGTGCCTTTGACTAGCAGGAGCTGTTTCACATTCTGCAAGGACGTTGTAGCATGGAAGTGGAGCCCAAGGTATCTGCACAGGTCTGCAGGAGGTGCAGAAGCAGGACTTTAGTGATCAGTCTTCCAAGAAAGAAGGCAGTGATAAATCTGTTTGGCACTGGTGTGTGTAAATATTATTGCTGGGAGGATTGGGGCGGATGGACCGACAGGGAAAAAGGACACTTCATCCCCAGGACTGCGCCTTCTGCTATGCAATTGGCATTTTCTGCAATAAAGGCTTTTTCTGAGGCTTCAAACCACAGACAGGACAGCACAGACATTTTTCAGTATAAATTGCTTTATCCAGCACAGTCATCGTTTTTGCTGCCTTATAATTGGCAAGTATTTAATTAGCTGAGGAGTATTTCCATGTCTTCCTACTAAGTGGGAAGTTAGAAACTCCCTATCAGTGAATACCCTTTGAGTCCCTCCAAAGCCTGTCACTGCAACTCGGCTTAACATCAGCACACCAAATACATCAGGCGCTTCAGCGCACGTTTGCGCAGATGCTGCAACATCTGTCCAGTTTGGACGACTTGGCTGGCTGAGGGCAGGGATGTTGCTGGAGGTCTAAGATAAAGTCCTCTCTCTGGGTTTCTTGGGGAGCGCTCTACCCTTTGTGCTGCCCAGATGTACAGAGGTGAGGTAGGATGGGGAGGAGGGAGGAAAGAGCTTAATAAAGAGATGTTGCTGGGGGCAGAGAGGTTTCCACCAGCCTGTATCTCTGAAAGCCATTTTCATTAGTAGAAAGTGGGTTTAAAAGGTTTTGATAGCAATCCCTCCTTGCACAAGTTCCAGGGGCTGGCAGAGTGTTTGGTTACCAGCGTAGCTCTGGTTAAACACATTTTCAGCAGTAAAGCTGGGAAATGACTCCCCCTCCTCCCCCGTGACCTGCTTTCCCGAGAAAAGCACGAGCAGATTTGTGTCGCCCCGCTCGGCACCTGCTCCTTATTCCTGCTCTTCGCAAAATGCTGGGGTGCTACATCTGGGGGTCGGGCATGCCTTTTCTCCCAGCCAGCTCCATCAGTAGGGGAAAGGAGGAATTAGAGCAAACCCAAGAACTGTCACGTTGTCCACATAAAACCTTTGGGCTTGCATGGCGGGGAAATCTTCCAGCAAGAAAACCTCTGCCAGCTTTGCAGGTCTGGAGCCTGATTTGTGTTTCAACCTCCTGCCAGTCCGGCCAGGCTTTTAGCAGGCTGGAGAAGGGAAGTTTGCTCCACTGCTCTCTAGTTTCACTGCGATCCTGAGCTTTGCTGTCTGTGGCTTTCTGCAACCCTGCATCCTCCCTCCTGTCATGCGTGTCAAATTGTGACAAGGTACCGTTCCTGGCAGCGTGGCTTGGGGCTGAAAGGGAATCGATGAATCCAGCCGCCTCTCTGCTGCTCTGCTCCCAGCTGAGCGGTGCAGCCCCGCTGAGGCATCTCACCCTCTCCCTCTGATTGATCTGGGTCCTGCCCACCAGGGAGATGTTTACATCGACCCCCCATGAGAAACCATCTGAGCAGCACCCAGGAGGGCTGGGAACAGGTTGTTCAAGAAGAGGGGGCAGCACGATCTTAAACATCAGCATTTATTTATTAGCATTTATTTAGCCACTAGTGCACCAGCCCCCTCACTGCATTAGCATCATCTTTATTTCCCAGAGGTTTCCTCCTCTTCTGCTAATGTAAATCCAAAGCAAACCCTGTAGTCGGTTCCTTTATATACCCACGTAACTTCAAGTCATAAATCACACTGGTCCCACCAGGGTAGGTTTTTGTGGTTTGCTTTACATTTTTATTTCCCCCCTCCCACTCAAAACCTGTAACAAACTCACAGATAATGTGAAAGGACACCTATAGTGGCTATAGATGCAGAATAACGATGAGGAGGTGGTGAGCAGCGATGCAGCATTCCTGAACCAGGATCCGAATGACCTTCAGGAATGGGCAGACGCTGCTTTCCGAAATCTGAAGTGGAGACAAGGGAGGCTCTCCATGCGTTCAAGGGCTGTCAGCTCTGCTTTTCCTGGCTGCTCCACTTCCATGAAATGCTCATTTTGCAGAGTGCAAAGAAAAAGGAGGCCGAAGGGAAAGGAAGGAGCAAAGGAAAGCACTGGCAGAGAAAAAAGTGCAGCTGGCTGAGCTCACACTGACTAAACCTTCTCATCTACAGAGCAGCATCCCTGTGTGCACGTGTGTGTGCGCGCCTCTTGCTGCTGTCACCTGGCTCTCTGAACTCCTAATCGCTCCTCGGGCCTGATTCAGAGCTTGCTGATGTACAGTTGTAGGCTTGAAGTGGGTCTTTGATTTTGATTTTGGTGTTTTCCTGAGGTTCTGGTCATAGGATAATTGTGCCAGTACAAGCAAGGCTCAAAGCTCGGGCTGGCTGGGGAGCGGGGTTGGACCATAACAGACAGGCTAACACAGCCAGAAGTAACCTGCTGTTATCGTGGCCTGTACAGCCACAACAAAGTCTGTATTGCCTGGGAGAACAGTATTAGTATGTTTGAAAGGTGTGATAAAAACAATTCAGGGTTTTAAAAATGTTAATCCCATGACCTCCTCCAGTTCCTCCACCCCCTTCCTTACACTTATAAAACCAGGGTCTTAAATTCTCCATTGCAAAATGTGAGTTGCTTGTGCTAAAAGGAGGTGGCAACGCATAAGTGACCTTTCTCCCCGCAATCCCAGGGCGGTGATGTGAAACGGTGCAAGCACGTAATGTGCTGTGATGGGACAAGTACCTTCTGCGCCCAGAGGCTGAGCTGAAGGGTGACCTGCTTCACCTGCGTGCAGTTTGATGGGGATGTTTGCTGAGCTCTCTTGCTTTTGGCTGCAGAGAAGCAGGTGTGAAAGGTGCGGTTCCACTTTGAGCTTGCCCACCATTCCTTTGGAATTATTTAGCAATTCCTTTGGAGTTATTTGGCAATTCCTTTGGAGTTATTTGGCAATTCCTTTGGAGTTATTTGGCAAGAGATAGATTAGGAAATGCTCAGTGAACAGACAGCCCCGAAGGACTCAGCAGCACCCCTGGAATCAGAATGATTTCAAAATACCCCTAAAATTTGTTTGTACAGCACCAAGCCCTTCTCTGAGGATTCCTCGCACCCTCTTCCTTTTACCTCAGCCAACACATGATTTTCCATTTTTTGGTGTGATTGCCTTTTCTCTGCTTTTAATGCCCCTTCTCAGCTGGAAACACTGGAGATGAAGCTGTCCAGAGTTCCCGGGTCCAGATATATCTGTTACTGTGATCCAGTTGCATCTGTGAGGACTTTATTCTTAGGAGATTTGTTGGGGTTTTGCTAAGTGCATTGAAGTAATTTGTACCTTTAAAGGACTGCATCTCCCTCTTGGTTACGGTTAATCTTTAATCCAGCATCTTCATCTTTGCCTGCAGCACCTTAATTTGGCTTCTTGATTTAATTTCTTTTACCGTCTGCTACCTCCTCCTATTCCCAGCCCCTCTGTCATCTGCCTGATTTATTTTTCTTTGTCTCTTTATCCACTAGCCCTGCACTCAGCCATTAAAATTTTCTGATTTAGGTTTCTGAGAAGCAGTGTACCCTGGAGCTAGTGTTTTGGTGGTGAGAGAGTCATCCTTCTTCCCAACCTGGCCCTGGGGCCTCCTGTACTCTCTGAGACAGGGCTGGGACATTGGCAGCAGCGTTTGCTTGCTGTTTTGCAAAGTGCTGCTTATAGGTAGACAAGAGGCAGTCTGTGTCTCCGTCCCTGACGTTGCCATGAAAAGTTGGGGAAGAGTTCAAGATTATAGAGTCATTTCAGAAAGGAGGCAGCTGGAAAAAGACAGCACAAGTGACAGGGGATCTGGATCCAAGCTGGGATTTGCAGGATTTTTATTCAGAGCTAATAACACCCTTTCATCTTCCTTTTCCCTTTCAGTTGCATGCACCAGAGCAACCTTTAAAATCCCCAGCTGGACATGCAGAGGCAAGCCTGCTTTCCTGTCATTGTCAGGGTTTGGTGCGAGCAGCCATGGGATGATGGCTGTGGTCATCCCCCCATGCCAGCTACCCACCCTTCTGCTCCCCTGAGCTCTGGCTGAAGGCTTGGCAGGGAGCTCTGAGTCCTTTTTGGCTCCATTGGGGTCATCAAGGAAGATGTAACTGGTGAAACGCAAACCATAGATGCTGCCACGTCTGAGGCAGCCTGACCATACCCTAAAGAGGATGTGAGATATCTCTTGCCAGATGTTTGTATTGCTCTCCCTGCCTTTAAACTGAGTGCTTTTGTACATCCTTGGCTAGCCAACGGGAGCATTTTCAGCTTGTTAACTGCTGGCTGCCACGTCTTAACATTTGTTTTGGCATCTGGTATGTGCACCAAACGCATTTACTACCTTGTTTCCCCATTCTTCCCAAGCCTCCTTTCTCATGAGACTTGAGCACGGGACCACAATGCCCAGGTGTAGAAAACGGTGTACTCTGCTAATGCGCTTGGGTCCTCCGAGGATTTTCCCTGAAATGTTTTCAGTACATATGACAAGGCTGCTGCTTATCACTTTAGTGCGCTGAGCATCGTCTTCTGTGTAACCAAGGCAATTTCCCAGTTTCTCAGAAATGATTATAGGATGATTGTCTGTTGTACAAGGCAGAGAAAGAGGATTGTCTGCACCACGTATGGGTTAATACCTGCCATGGAGCCGCATCATTTTATAGACAGAGAAGTGGAGTACCCATCTTTTGGACTGTGAACCAGATTGAGTCTTCCTAGCATGAGAAGAACTGACTGCATAAGCAGCCACAAGTTTTTAATGTCTCAGACATCTCATAGTAATTGAGAAATTACAGCTAGAAAGCCGCTATGAAAGCTGAGAGGGTAAGCTGAACATTTTCATGTCCAGCTGGAACATACACTCCTTCGACACATTTGCTAAAGCAGGCAATTTCAGGGGGGTCACGCAGTGTGGTACGAGTGGGTGACAGCCCATTCAACACAGTCCTAGCTCCCGTCCTTGTTTTGCAAAACCTGCCAAAACATTTCCATGCAAGCGCTCCAGTCAAGGACACCAGAGGAGCTGCCCCTAGAGAGAACGGTCCTGCAAAACCTGGATAAGCAGCTGCGAATGTCATGCAGAGGTGGGAGGGAGACAGATCTATCACTCTCTGATTTCACCTTGTCCTTTGTTGGAAAGAAGCCCTATATGATAATGAGACCAGCCGTTTTCCTGCTCATCTTTCCATTCGCCTGGTGTCCCAGTGGTACACGTCCCTCCACTCAGGAAAGTCAACTTCAGGAAGTTCCAGCCTCTGTTTATGATACTTCCATGTTAACTCCTGTTTTCACCTTTTTCCCAAGATGACACTGGTACCTAACGAGCTATTTATTGTTCTGATATTTCAGTGTAGCAGGAAAGCTCCAAGGGGCAACTTTGCCCAAAAATAAGGTTAGGAGGTATAACCTGTGCTTCTTGCATTGGAGGGATTCTAGAAATGCTGTAATGATGCTTTTAGCTCCAGATAGCAATAGTGAGTTTAAGAACGGAGGCTAAAGCCTAGGAGGGATCAAACATTGATCTTTTGTGGGAAGTAGTCCAAGGTCATCTTCTTCAGTCGCTGACAGGTGAGCCAACCTGATGATACCAGTTCTCGCAGTGCAGCTAAATCTGAGAATGATTTTTCATTTTGCTTAAAGCTCTGAAGTCACGGGATTATAGGCAGCTGTAGGCTTTTCTGTTTCTGTTTCACAGGGTTCTGTAGAGCAACATGAAAATAGCATCCTTTTAAAGGAGAAAATCCACAAGACAAAGAGACTTCAAATATGCTATACAAAAAAAAAAGAACAAAACACAACAAAAATAATAAACAGAGAAACCCAGAAACCCTTGTGATACTTCAAGCCAAATTCCTGATGTTGTGTGTAAGCTGAGCTGTGATACTGCGGAAGAGATCAGATCTGTAATTATTAAGCAACCACTAGAACTGAGGCCACGAAGGAGTATTTCTTCAGGTTCGATGCGCAGGAGCTATTGAACTGGTTTCCCCTGTAACATTAATATTGTGACACCTCACAAGGATTTTCACATTTGTTTCCCTTAAAGGCCAAGGAAACCAATAGTGTCTGTTGTTTCTCCATTTCTTCTCTATGGCCCATTTTAGTTCATGATGTCAGGTCTTCTGTATTAAAGCTTTGACATTAGTGCTGTTGTGTTGAGGAGTGTTCAGTGGCTTACTGGGTAGGACACGTGAGGCAGAGTGGTTCTTCTGGGGGTTCATCTTGATGAAACATCATCCTGTGGCTGCCTTTGGAAAGGGAGTTTGGCAGGGAAAGTGCAAGAAAATTGCAGTCGCAGGGTGTGGAACCGACGGCCACATTCCCCTCTCCCATCCCACCCTTGCCTGTGCACTGGGGCAGGTCTTCGGAGACCAAGGCATGGTGCAAGTTTCGTCTGCAAGAAGTTGATGTCTGCATTTCAGGCCTTCTTCTGGAGCTGTGGAGCTGGGACATAAAGGGGGAGAGTGCTCATTATTTAGCAACGACATGCTCTGGACCAGGAGGCTGATGATGTTGGGAAGTGCTAAGCTTCCTCTCCAGTGAGACAGCGCGGCCTTCTGATGAGAGTCATTACAGCTCAGCGTCAGCTGTATTTATGGTGTCTGAAAAGATTATCTCCAGATAATCTTACGGGTATTTAGCCAGCCATATGCTTTATTTCAATGGTAATATGTATTTCTTTGTGCATTTTAACATTGTTTATGTTAATTAAGTCTTCAGACTGGATGCTGCATATGGGCTGTTTCATTTTTTTTTCTGGGGCTAATTTGCAGATAGTAAGTAACCTTGTCCCCTGCAAAATGCTTCAATTCAGTTAGCTGTGATTACGAATTCACAGCTGGGAGAAGGCCTTGCTTTTAACCTCCTTATAACTTTCTCTTCCTGTCCCTCCCTTCCCACCCTCTGCAAAAGAAAAGGACCTACAGAAAATCCCAAACATCCCTCATGTCCCATAGGTCATGAATCTTTTCATAAATCATCATTGTCTTCATTTTGCTTTGTCAGTTTTGAAGTAAATCAGCTGAAAACACCTGGAATTAGGGACCTCTACAAAAAAAAAATATTAATGTTCCTGCTCTGGTTTCATTTTCCTTGCACCAAGCAACTGGATCAATAGTAAGCTTTTTTTTTTTTCCCTTTTTTCCATTTTCATTGTTTTTTTTAAAAGATTTAATTTAATAATAGTTGCTAATCTCATTATTGATTCTCTCCTACCGGCACAAAATTGTTTTGTTCAGTGCCAGGTCTATGCTGTCGGGGTAGAGGTGAGAAAAGGGCATCAGTGCAAACAAAACTCATAAGGAGAGGGAGGGATCTCAGCAGTTGAGCACAAAGTTTTAGAGTGGCTCCAGAGACCTGGCGGTTGGGTATTTTTTTCTATGAAGAAAGCAGGGACCCCAGCCAAAGGATGTATGGATGTGTTTATTGACTGGAAGTCAATGTTGCTCAGTTTCAGGAGCGACTGCTCACTCCAAAGACCAGAGCTCTGTTAATGCCCTCTTACATGACTGCATCCATTTACATCTCTTCTGTGTGCCTCATTTTCTTTAACATAGTATGGGTTGGGTTGGAAGGGACCTTTAAAGATCATCTAGTCCGACCCCCCTGCAGTGAGCAGGGACATCTTCAACTAGACCAGGTTGCTCAGAGCCCCGTCCAACCTGACCTGGAATGTTTCTAGGGATGGGGCATCTCCCACCTCCCTGGGCAACGTGGGCCAGGGTTTCACCACCCTCATTGTAAAAATTTTTTTCCTTATATCCAGTCTAAATCTACCCTCCTTTAGTTTAAAACCATCACCCCTTGTCCTGTCACAACAGGCCTTGCTAAAGAGGTTGCCTCCATCTCACTTAAAGTCCCCCTTTAAGTACTGAAAGGCTGCAATAAGGTCTCCCTGCAGCCTTCTCTTCTCCAGGCTGAACAACCCCAACTCTCTCAGCCTGTCTTCACAGGAGAGGTGCTCCAGGCCCCTGACCATCTTCGTGGCCTCCTCTGGACCCACTGCAACAGGTCCTTGTCTTTCTTGTACAAGACCCCAGAGCTGAACTCAGTGCTCCAGGTGGGGTCTCAGCAGAGCAGAGTAGAGAGACAGAATCACCTCCCTTGACTTGTTGGTCATGCTGCTTTTGATGCGGCCCAGGGTATGGTTGGCTTTCTGGGCTGAGAGCTAAATGTGGTTGATGACACTTGATTTCTTTGAAATGAGTGTAGAAAAAGTGCCGGATAATCAGTTATTGCATCAGGATGTCAGTTTTGAGATTGGGTTACATGGATGTCACCAAACTGGTGTTATGCTTCTAATTCAGAGATGCAAAAGCGTGTGATTTTTCTAGGAGGATAGGTTTTGCTCCAGTAAGCCTAGACTGCCTTGCTGGATCTGTGAGATGTCTCGCAGGATTTTCAGTAGCATAACTGAGAGCTCAGACTGGCTTTGAATCAGTGGATTGATCACAGAAATGCAAAATTATCTCTTGGAAAATAGGATGGCCCTTGTGAAACAGTTTTGCAGCTCTTATTCAGTTCTTAGGAAGGTCTAAACTAAGCAAGACATGACTACTGCTTTGACACTGACAGCTCCCAAAACTTCCCGAGCAGCTAGAGTGTTAAAGATTGATTTTAGCCCATATTTAGCTTAGTGTTTAATTTATTTTACTATTTACCTATCTGGCACAAGATCCTTTGTGACTGTTTGAGCAGTCAATCAAAGACTCTGTTGTTTTTTTTTAATCAGCTTTTTTTTTCCTAATAAAATGTGCAAACTTTTTCATGTCCCTTTTTCCTGGGAACCATCAATTTTTTAATCCAACCCTGAGGTCGTGCAGAAACGGTGACTCTGACACACTTGCTGCAGAAAAATGATTGTACGTTTTTTGTCCCCAGCTATTGTGCAGAGCCAAAGTGTTTGAAAGGCGCTCTGGGGCAGCCTTTGGCTGGAAATGAAAATTGCTTTTGGGAATCCCACAAAAAGGATTAACTTTGACTTCATCTCTGGTTCGTTCTCCAAATTAATAATCAATCTGCCAGCTGGACCCCTGCCAAGCACTTGCATGACCTGCCTGGTTAGCGAGGGGGGAACAGCCCATGTGAAGGAAGAAGTATCAAAGAACCACAGAATCTTTGAGGTTGGAAGAAACTACTGGAGATCCTTTGTATTATTTAAGTCTCAAATATGTACCCCATTTTTAAAACCTCTTTCTGATCCATGCCTCCTCCCACAGCAAAGGCTCTCCATTTGTGCCAATTCCTATTCAGAAGAGCATTTCTATTTAACAAAGTCCTTAAGCATGTGCTTATCTCCTATTTAAATCTTCAAGGCGGTGCTTAATTGTTTTTTCCCATCAAGTGCTTAAATAATGTTCATAGTCATGTTGTAACATTTGGTGGAACATTTTCTTGTGGAACATTGTTGGAATTACACTAGAGATAAATCTGACCATAGACATTAGAGACCGAACCAACTTGTCAGGTTTCCTGCTAAGCCTTCCAGTATGGTGTCTTTCACACTAGTCCGGTTTGGGATTTTCTACAATTCCTCTTTGACTGGCTTGTAATCTCTCTGACTACACTGTTCTCTAATATTCTGCCCACGTTTTCCCTTTAGTAGAGTTCCTCTTTCTTCCCTCCCCTCTTGAGACCGCTTGGAAATAATTCTCCTTCCTTACTAGTGTACCTGGATTCAATATTTGTGAATAACTCAGATTCTGCTCTTTTTCTTTGCCACTGAGCTGTGAGTATGGGTTTTCCATTACAAACAGAGTGTACTTTTCTGCAGAATCAAAGGTTTTGCTGAGAAGATAAAGGATAGGTATTGATCTACAGAAGCCTGTACATGCAGGCACACACGTACAAACACATACATGAACCTCCCCTTATGGACCTGTTTGTTAATATCCCATTGCCTTGTAGAGCTTTTAATCAGGCCCACGATGAAAGTATTTTACATTCACATACACAATACGCCCTTCCTGTAATATCCCTACTTTGTAATTTGAACAGATCCCAGAGAAACAAACTTTATATTACAAAACTCAGTGATCAAATCGTTCAGGATTTGAAGGCTTGCCCTGAACTATGAGGCTTTTGGTAATATTTGCCGGCTGAACCTACACCCCCTTGTCTGGGAAGAAGCTATCTGCATCCAACAAGACCAAAACTCCCCCAGATGTGATTCCCATGGACCATGGAGAGACCCCATTAAGTTTCTCTCAATAGTATTGAATGTGTTTGCAGCAGATGTTGCTGGACAGGCTTAAACGTTCAGAAGCTGTGAATGGGACCACCCAAAATCACAAGACCGGTGTTATTAATGAGATTTCACATCCATACAGCTGTGATTTTGAAGCCTTCCAGTTGCAACTGAGTCATGCATTTTTAGGAGTTTCTCAGCAACCATGTGGGCTAGAAATTAATTTTAAAATGAGGAAACACAGGCTAAATCCAGAAGCTAGGCCTGAATGAAGGGTCATAATACCATGTCTGCACTGGGTATAAGGCAACGCTGGCATCTCGCCTGAGTGCCATGAGTGAAGCAAAGAGCAAACCTTTAGATGATGTGTCAGTTAACCCTTGTTAACTCTGAAGACTGAGCTCAGCCTACTTCTTGCCGCATGGTAGCACGTGGACGGTGAAAAGAGGCTAGTGACTCTTCTGGCGTGTCCTCCTACCTGCTAATACATTCCCCTAGTCCAGCTCCAAGCCACATCCCAAAAGTCCTCTGTTCGTATCAAAAGGATTGCAGGGCAAAGAGAATAGGTAGTTAAGCAGATCTGCAAAAAGGGAGGAAATGAGGAGAGAAGAGTTACTCTTCTGAGGCGCTTAAAACAGGAGGAATGGACATGTTATTTGGAGCACCCAGCATTTGAGTAGGTTAATAACTGGTAATAACCAATTAATAACCACCAGTAGTAATGAGGGCCAGATTTTCATTTTCTATTAAATGGTATAATTGGACTTATTCTGAGGTGATTTACACCAAGTTTCTGACTCAGCACGTCCCATAACACCCATCCTTTATGTGATTTATAGTAGCTTTTAAAGTAAAAACTGGATGGCTTTGATTCAATTGATTTCTTTGAATCCAACAGGATAAATAAGCAGGAATCAGACCAGGTCCTAAAACACCAAAGGGTGGTTATTATAATTTTTTTTTTTTTAAATTTTCTTTTTGGCTCAGATATCGCTATGTGCTCCTTCTGTATGTGCATCTAGAAATGGATGTCAGACCATGCCAAGCATGGCTTTGGCCCTGGATAAGCTTTTTTCTGACATTGCATTCACTGTACTGTCAGCTTTTCTGCCATGAGAACGTGAGACCAGGAGCAGCACCTAAAGAGTGTTATTTGTTTTCTGATACCTTCCCTGGGGTTTCCTGTTTTGGTAGGCTTCCTGATTTTTTTTTCCCTCTTTTCTTTTCCTTTTTTTTCTTTTTGGATGAGGTTATTTCTGTTGAGGCATGTTCTAGTCTACTTTGAAAGCTGGAAAATGAGTAAAGCTGGGCTTCAGGATTGAAAGTGATGTTAAAGCAATTGTATTCACACTTTTCAAGAGAGTTTGAATTGCTTGGGGACAGGGGGTGTACATATATTTGATGCTTTAGGAATGCTGGCTTTGAGCATGTCTATTTGTTGTGAAAGCCTGCTTAAAGAGAAAAAGTTAAGGATAATTAGGAGGCCTTTTAAGAGCACTTTTCTAGGTACCTGCAAACCCTTAAATGAAAAAGATAACCAGAGGGCACTAAAAAACCCAACTAAACAAACAAACAAAACCACAAATAGCCAAGCAAAGACAAACCAATATCTACAAAAACAACAACAGCCTGTTTCAGAGGGAAAGTAAAACCTGTTGTAGAGATACGGACAAAGGATAAATTGATAGCAAGCAATAAAGATTTAAAGCTTGAAAAAGATAAGAGAAAAAAAAGATGTTAGAATTTTATTGTTCAGGATGGTTGAAATGAATAAAAAGGAAAATTTAGGGTATACTAAAACCAAAATAAGTCCTAATGGTATTGGTTTAGCTAGCTAGAAATGACAGATTTATTTATAATAATGCAGAAATTTCAATAAATGCCTGTATTCTGTAATTGGAAGAGAGCCTGGTTACTTAATCTACATCCCAGGCTAATGAAATACTTTTCATTACACCAGCAGCTAGAAAACATGTTATACATCATCTAATAAAGTAAGACATTTTTAAGAGAAACAAGACAGAGTAATTCTGCATGCAGGATTTTTAAAAGAGCAGGCTAAGGTTAATTGGGGATCATTGCTCTTTAGTAAAAGAAGGGTGGAAGTGTTCCTAAAATCCGGAGAGAGGAGCATGTGTCTGTAAGCACAACAGCCTCGCTCCAGAGCCGTCCGCCTCACATCTGTCTCAGGCACAATAACGCTCCATCTGATACGGGATCCAAAAATTAGGGGATTGTGGGTAATATTATGATTATAATTGAATAATAGCATGCTCATTAAAACAGTGAAATTAATAGCAATCAACTTATGGAAAATAGATCTTGTCAAGCTAAATTAATACTTTCTATGAGAATTCAGAACTGGTTGGTAGAGTCTGAGCATTTGTCATCATTTGTACACATCATAAACAGGGCATTTGTCTTGGTGACAGTGAATAAACGGGACGACTGGCTAATGCAGTTCTTGGAAATATAGGTGGTACATATAGGGGAGAACACAGAATTCATATTCCCTCTGAGATTGGCCTGGCATCTCTCAGTCCTTTCCAAGAAGGGTGTTGGTGAATTGCAGAAGGTGCATGGGAGAGACCGGAGAGCGGTGCCTGAAGAGCCTCAACGAGATGGTGTGACGTAGTGCAGAGTATGTGAAGAGCTGACTATCCAGGGAAGACTTATTTATCTCCCATCAGCTGGATGGCCATTCAGGAGGGTCCAGACATTTAGAAAAGCCTGTATGGGTGCCAGAAGGAAAACTCTTCTGGACTGTGTGAAGCTGACAACTTCTACAGGAAAATTAGTTTGGCTTTGTTTTTCTTTTCTTTTTTTACTATGAAAAGTGCTTTAAACCAAAATGGAGATAATTCAGGAAGGCTCAGTGTCATGTGTTAAGCTGAACCCGAGTAGGTGATCACAACAGAATCAACAGCATGTGCTGATGCTCTGCTAACCTGTTGGTACCCAGCCCATTCTCTCCACTGTCTTGCAGAGTGGTTAGGGAGGTGGAGGGAGTCTTGTTGTGTGTCCCAAGTGTCTTATTGCATGAGGAACATGTCAGTGTGTGCACGGAGTCAAGACCTGCAAAAAACTTCTGTGCAACTCCAGGCAGGTCTGCTGGAGTTAGCAGCACAGAGAAGTCCAGGCCATCTGTGATACACCTAAGGCTGCTGAGCAGCTTGGCTCCATCTGGAGCTGCCTTGAGCTTGCTGCTGGCAGTCGTGCCTAGGTCCCCTCTTCTGAGGATGGTCAGATGTGGAGAGGGGACATCTTACACCCATGTTCCTCCAGTGGAGCTGTATGGCCCTTTTGCTCTGCCTCCACGACCTGTCCCAGGCTCCAGTGAAGTCCAGGGTATCTGCATGGATCCTGACCTTCTCCCCATCCATTGCATTTCTGCACTTACTCTCCGCATTTGCACCCTGTACGCGGCCACGTTTCAGGAGAGTGGTGTGGACAAAACGCAGAAGCAATGGGTGGAAAATGACTGTGCTTTCTGGGTGATGACTGTACCTCAGCAAGCGAGGCAGAGCATGAGTTACCCCTTTTCCCTGCCTTAACCCTTACTGCTCACATGAAGATGGGATTGCAATAACATTTCCCAGTGAAATCATCCCATCTGCAGGACAACGATCAACTCCACATGAAGCCTTTCCCACCTACGACCCCTTCCCCACTCTGCTGCTCTTCCCCAGTCTGAAAGGATGCCATGAGAAAGCAAGGACCCTGTCCCCTTGATCTCATGCTGTCCCTCTGGCTGTGAAACAGGGGCATCCCTGCCCTGCCTGGAGCTCTGGCGGCAAGAGGGGTCTGAAGGGGGTCTTGTCATGGCCGATGGAGACCCTGGCCCCAGATAGCTGCGGAGGACAAGGGGGAGGGGAGAAGGACAGCTGGGGGAGGTGGGGAGGAGGAGGGGCTGGTGCCTATGGAGTAATTGAGGGGGGCTGTGGGGGAGTGAGGAAGGTGTGGAGGGGGCATGGAGTCACGTACTGGGGTGATTGGTGTGGGGGAGTGGAGGGGTGCAGTCCCCTGTGGAGATCGTGTGGCTGGGGGAGGTCTATATGGGGGGCGGACATGTCTATATGGGGTGGGGGACAGGGGTGAGGGGGGTATATGGGGTGAGGGACGGTGCTACGGGGGGATCGAGGTGTGTATTAGGTCTGTGGGCCAGGTCTATAGGGTTATGCATCCATATATGGGATGTGTGGACAGGGCTATAGGGTTAGGGAGGTGTATGTGGGATGTGTGGGACAGGGCTATAGGGTTAGGGAGGTGTATACAGGATGTGTGGGACAGGGATATAGGATTATTTATTTATATGTAGAGTGTGTGTCACAGGGCTACAGAATTCTGCATCTACATAGTGGGTGTGTGGGACAAGGTCTTAAGGTTATGCATCCATCTATGGGATACGTGGGACAGGGCTATAGGGTTAAGCAGCCTTATATGGGGTGTATGTCACACGGCTATAGGGTTCTGTATCCACATAGTGGGTGTGCGGGACAAGGCTATAGGGTTATGTGTGCATACACGGGGTATGTGAGCTGTGGGGGTTAGGGACGTGTGGATGGGGAGAGTGAGGCAGAGCAGCCCCAGGGGGGTGGAGGGAGACTTTTACATGGGTGGGGGGCGATGGAAGGGTCAGAGCGGGGCGGGGGAACCGAGGGCAGACCAAGACCAGGACCATGACTTGGAGATCCAGGACCGGGGGTGGTGGTAGTGGTGGGATGGGGGGTGGGGGGTGGTGGCGGCGGGGGTGGCCGGCGGGGGGGTGGGGTGGGTGGGGGGATGGGGAGGCGGCGGGGGGCGCGGTGCCCGCTCCTCGCCCGCCCTGACGGCCGCTCTCCCTCTCTCCCCGCTCCGCCGCCCCGTCCCTCCCTCCAGCAGAGCCTCCGCCTCCGCCTCCCCGCCCGGCGCCTGGTCCTGGCGCGGCTGCCGAACGGTCCCGCTCGACGCCTCCCGGACTAAGTGCCTGTGTGACCGGCTCTCCGCCTTCGCCATCTTAGCCCAGCTCAGCCCCGACACGGTGAGTCCCGCCGCGGAGGGAGGAGCAGAGGGGAGAGGTGGGGAGTGGGGGGACACAGAGAGAACGGGGGAAAATAAAGAGGGAGGGAAGGGGACGCGAACGGGATGGAGCGGAGCATCCTCGGCGTGCGGCTTTCGGGTACCGCGTACCTGCGCGAAGGGGCGCCGGGGACAGCCCCGAGCCCTGCTGCAGTCCGGTGTCGCCGGGACCGTAGCGACACACCGTGAGGCTTTGCATCACCCTCCCCCTTCCCCTCCGTCCTTCCTCTTCCCTTCCTCCCCCCCCCCCCCCCCGACCCTGACCGCAGCTTGGCGTGGGGGACACAGGCACACACATATTGGGGCTGCTGCTACGCTGCTTCCCCCCCCCCTTTCTCCCATCCCTCCATCCCTGCGCTGTGCGTTTGAATATGAATACCGCTAAACGTGGGGGTGACCAACCCCTGCCGGGCGTGTTCGCTCCCGTGGGCTCCCCACGCACGAAATCATCGCACGTGTCTTATTTCTGAGGGGAGGAATCGCCCCGTGCTGCCTCCCTCCCCTCCCCGGCCCCGCAGCTCCCTCGTGTCCCCCTCCTTGCCTCGGGGTCCTTCTCGCCACCCCACTCTTTTTGGGGGTGCGTGTGTGTGTGTGTCTCCCCACTCCGGAATAGGGGAACGTGGAGTGGAGGAGTTGCGAAGTTTCGGCCGCTGTCGGTGACACGAAGCCGGTGCCGCTTCTCGGACGGAGCCTCCGGGAAGGAAAAAAAAAGTCTGAGATTCCTAGAAATTATCACCAGGCGGCTGCACCCTGAGTCGGAGAGCGGGGTGGGTGCCAGGGCACCAAAGGCGACACCGGGGTGGTCAAAAGGGGCTTCGCAGGCTCCTCTCTTCCACCTTGTACTTTTAATTTTTTTTTTCTTTTCTTTTTTAAGTAGTTCATCCCTTTTTGGACAGTTCCCAGGTTCATAGAGCAAAGCCCACCCCCCCCTCACATCCACCCAGCACTTCTCCATCTGCCTGGGCACTGGGAGTTACTGGGCCCTTGCAATTATTTACTAATTATGCCTTGCTTGTTAAACGCTGGCTTAATTCAGCAAAAGGGGAGGGGAAAGGAAGAAAAGAAGGGTGATGGTGGTAAAGGGGAGGGGGGATCACATTTTCCAAGATGAAGGTTTGGTTTATTATTAGAAACACTAATGTATTTGGTCCACTAGTTACCATGGAAACAACATCTGCACTGAAGTGGTTTTAAAGACACAGCGTTGGTTGTGTTTGCCCAGGCCCCGTGCAGGCCCAGCCACTACAGCGCCGTGAAATGGGCTCTGGGGTGTCACGTAGAGCCGCTGTCGGGGTCGTCTTGAGAGAGGCACCGAGCTTTTGGTCTTGGCAGAGATGGTGCTGGTTGAAGGATGCTCAGAGGTAGGATCAGGCCTAGGCTCCTGCTTGGAAGGGGGCTGGAAGGACCTGGTTGCATTGATGCTGACATCTCTGCACCCATCTTCTTCCATGGGTCATTGTTTCTCTTGTCTTCCCGCCAGGCAGGCTGGGATCTGTGTGGAACTAAGCGGGCAGGGAGGTAGTCTGCTGAGCTAGTTCTTTCCAGGAGTGGTACCCAGCCTTCCCGAGGTGGCCAGGCTGAGCTCAGGCGAGCCAGCCAGGACCCATCTGCAGCTCTGTTCCCTGCTGCTCTGTGCTTGCCCTAAGAGACTGCAGGGCTGTGTCCTGCCAGCAGCAAGGCTTCACCCTTTAACCCAAGCTACAGCAGCTTAAGTGTCTGGCTCCAGAGGTTGTGATCACCACCAGGATGATTAATGGGTGAGCCTTGTCCCATGCGGGAAGGATTGTGCTGTTGTTGCAAGCAATCCTGTCCTGACAAATTTTAGGGAGGCTGCATGGTTGGGGAAAATAAATTGTGATTTCCGCTGCAGGAATGCTAGTAAGGCAAATCCTGAAATGAAGCCAGCCCAGGTGAGCAGCTGAGGTGCTGGTGAAGGTCCTCTGCTCACCCTTCTTCTGGCAGAGGACCAGGCAGTGTGGGAAGAGAGAAAGAAGTCTTTGCCTTGGCTAAAGCAGAAGTTTCTCTAATGGAGGGCTAAGTCTTTATGTTCACATAGTGCTTGGTATTATTTAACTAAGCAGCTAGGAAAAAAAATGGTTAATTTGAAGTGGCCAGATACTGCTACTCCCTCAGCTCTAGGTGTTTGGAGTGTTATCTGGATAACACAGGGTTGGTGTAAGCCCTTTATCATCAGTGCAAGTATTTTTGCATCTGAGAGTGGTCTTGGCTGCAGAAGGATGCAGCTTCCTTCCCCTAGGCATGTTTTATTATATCTGCAACTAACCACTCATCTGGTCCTTTGAGATTTAGGCCTAAAATTGCTTCCTTCATCCTCTTTCCAAATCTGCTGGCTGCTGGTTGGGTTATATTTTCACAACTCGTTTCTTCCAAGACTGGAGTCAACTCATGAGCATCAGGACGAGTCCTTTGGCCATGCTGGGAGGAAAGCCAGGGCCTGGTTAGTGCCTGAGTTAATGCCTACCTCTCGAGTAACACTAAGCAAAGCCCAGGGTTTGTTGATGCTGTGGAGCGTTGCTCACGCAGGGCCTCGTGGTACCATCCTTGGTTTCCTGACTGAGTGTCATTCTGAGCAAGCCCACGCTGCCTCCCTTCCCCAGAGGTGGCATCTCGTCATCGTTGGTGTCTGCGGTGGTGACATTTATAGTGCAGTTTTTCATGTGCCTTTGGAGCTTTCTGGACAAGAATCTCCGTCCGCCTGTGTCATTAATATTATTTATTGCTATAAATCTCCCTTCTGGAGTCTTTGGCCCTGGCAGTTTGAAATATTTGTAACCCTGGTATGGGCACAGCTTCTTTGCAGTGAAAAAGGACCAGGAAAGGCTTGTGGGGGATGAGTGTTGCTGCCCAGGCAGCCAGTTTGGACTTGCCAAGGACAGTTTCTGCGGGCTGGGCCCTGAGAGTTGCTCATGTGGCAGGGAAAGGAAGCAGTTTTCCTTGATTTCAATGAAGCTAGAGGCTGAAAGTGCTGTGTTTTGAATCCATTTTGGAGACAGACGTTCTTAAAACATGATGGAACTGTTCAGATCCAGCTCAAAAGCTGGAGTTCCAATATGTCTCGTTCTCTGGACCTAATTTCCATTGAACCCTCCTATTTCAGTTAGACAGAGGCAGCCTCTCGAACTGTTTCAGCAGCATTGCTGTTTGACCGTCATGAAAGATTAAAACCTCTTAAATTAAGGAACACAGACAAGCTTTTTAGAGCTGTCTTTTCGTTTTAGTATTATACCGTGCCTGGCTTGGTAGAGCAATGGTATTGACATGCTCTGATGCTACACCTGCATAATAGCAGTGCTAAGAGAGAACAAGGGCAAAAGGAATTTGCAGAGCCAAGTGTTTGAACTATACCTTTGCAAACCATGGTCAGACTTATAAAGAGTCTTGTGGTGGTGTTTTTTGCAGTATTTCTTCCCAGTCTTGGCAATTTCTTGGAGATGGGCAGGATGAGAGCGGGAGCCTGAGGATGCGCAGGAAAGCCTTTCATTCTTTGGTTGTCTTGTTTGAGTTTGGCTCATGTTGTCTTTTCTGCCTACCAGCTCATGACTGCCCTTTATAAAGTCAATCAAGCTTTAAAGATTGGTTCTTACAGCACTTAGGACCATAGTAAGACTGCACAAATATATCTCCGCTCTCTCTCCCGCTCCTGACTAGCCTCATCTGCAGAGACGAGGCTGATCAGAATTGGGCATCCGAGCTCTGCTCTCATTTCTAGTGTTAGGGAAGGTTAAAAGGTGCTGGTGGCAAGACCTTGTACGAATGCTGAGTTTACTGTGTCCGTGCTGAATTTTTTGGACATCTTGTCTCCACGATGGCATTTACTGACAGGCAGATGAGTAGCCGCAAGGGCTGCACAACACCTGCGTATTTCTGTGGGGTGTGTTGTAGCAGACCAAGCTACAGAGCTGACTTGGAAGCGTGCTGGCAAGGCAGGTGAGCGCACGCAGTGAGCAGCCCTGACCCTACGATATTGCAGGATGTTGCAAGAGGTTTTGCTCATTGTTATCCCCAATTTGCACGAAGGCAAGGCACCCTTTGTGGTGTGCTTCCTACCCAAAGGGACAACAGCTTCTGAGCTCCTCTCTCGACTCACAACATTTACTTTCTTTTCCTGAAAACATCCCAATGTTGTGTGTGCAGCAGAGGAGAAGAAATCCTTTTTGCCCTGGGGAGATGATAACAAAGCGTGGAGAGTAGACTTTCAGCATACATCCTGGCAGAGCACGCTGTGGGAAGGGAATCAACATGCAGGTCTGGTGTGATCTTGCTGTATCTTGAAGATCTTCCCTCTGAAAAGATTGCCCTGTGCTAGCGGAGGTCTGTGTACTTCAGGGAGAGTGCGCGGACACAGGATGGGTTATTTCAAAGTCCTAAAACTCTGTAGGGCACAGGGAGTCATACCAGGTTTTCCAGCAGCGTGCTTTTCCCCGGGAAAAATGTTGATGTTAATGAATTAAAATATTTCGTAAGGGTGTAGCAGTTCTGACAACATTTTGATGGAAAATTGTAGCAGTGTTTCACTTAGAGAAGACCAGAGCAGTTTATTTGGAGATTAATGTTTTAACATTTATATTCTACCGTCATTTATCACATGAGATTTGTAGTCTGGATAAGAACAAAGCCTCTTGCATACCTTGAGGACAGCCAGTTCTCACGTTTACAATATTTTTCAGGTTTCATTAGTAAGGATGCTGCTTCTCCTGCAATATTAACTCTTCGATTCAGAAGTTGGACTTTTTTGTTGAAGGGAAGTTCTCGGTTTTGCCCAGCTCGAAGTCTTAAGGCATCAAACTACTGCCAGTTTGTACAGGGAGCCTAGGGAAGAGTTTATTAAACTAGTGTATCTGGGTGTTTTGGCTACGCTACAGGACTGAGAGCTGTTTCTGTGCCTGTAAGTGAAATTGCGACCTTGGGCTAATCACTTCGTTGTTTTCTATTTCTCCAGCTGCAGCACCCTTGCAGGTGACATCCCAGGCTGTGTGCATCCATAGTTGCACAGTGACCCAAGCCTGAAGGGTGCTACAGAAAGCACCAAGTGCTGTCATTTCCCTGACAGAGCATTAGGAGCCTCCGTTTGCTCGGTTAGCAAGAGCTGTGCCAGGGCGAACATTGCTGAGCTGCAAACATTTGGGCTTTTGAGGTCCAAATCCTCTGCAAACCTCCTGCGCTTGTGCCATTGGCACCTCTTCCTGCAATCACCCTCTCCTCTCTGGGATGCTGCTGCACCTAGAGAGTCTCTCAGGAGTTGATTGTGCCTCTTGCTGTGGAGCCCTTGAACTGGAAGCATTTCCTAACATTTCCTGAGGATTTGTGCTCTTACCGCTGGACTCTCCCCAGCTATGGAGAGGCCAAAGTGGGAGAGACTAAGGGACACTCCAGCTGGACTCCTGCCCATCTCAGGAGAGCTTCGTGCTGAAATTGGGGAAGGTTATGGTGTCAGTGCTGCTGGGGATCACTGGGGTTCGCCCATCTCCTGCTCCGCAGCAGGAGCAACGGCTGTGTTTTCTCAGGGGTACCTTTCCCTAAGGTCTGTGGCAGCCTGTAGGAGCAGGCTGTGATTCTGCAGATCACAGGCTTGTCTTGCCTTTGCTCAGCAGGGATGCTCTTTTCACTAAACCCAGTGTAGTCCCCCTGAGTTTCAGCAGGTGTTGATAGCATGGAGAAGATAGAGTACAAACCAGCTGGGCAGGCAGTTTTCCCCTCCTGCTCTCTCTCATAATATGATTAGGAAGTAAAGGGGACGTGTGATGCCCTTCCATGACCAAACGGGCCAACGCACAGTCCAGCTCCCTCTTAAAAGATTGCATTATTTTCCAAATGTGGCCTTTTAGCAGAGGGGGCTGAATTGTGATCCTACGTTGTCGCTTTGCTGGAAGTCACTTGCTTTTAAATGTTTGCTCTGTCATCACTGGCCTGAAATCTGTCAGCAGGCATTGAAGAGTGAATCTGGGCTAAATCTTATCTGAGTTTGGAGAGGAGTCAATGTATGGATGATTTATGTTGGGTTTTTAGAGGAAGGGGGTTACTGATAGACCTTGTGACACTTTCCAGGTACCTGGGAGCAGAGGAACCCTGGGTTTGTTATTTTGGTGGGAGATTTGAATGGCAATTGCTGTTGTTTTATGCTATACACAGATATCTAAGAAGGGATCCTGTCGCAAATAAGCGATTGGTGTTTGAACATATATAGGAAAGGAATCAGAGACGAGTGTGGTAGGAAATCCCTTCCAGTTCTGTGCTTCTAGGAGAGGCAACACTTGAATATATTAAAAAAAGGCAGGTAGCACACAAGGTAATAATAGGAGGATTTGGCTCAGCATAATAAGCAGTCATCCAGCATCCCACCTCCTTCGCGGCTGTCTGCAGATTCAGCTGTCTGTCGATCCAGCGGATAGTTCAGTAGATATTCACAGCTGACAGCTTTCCTCCGCTGAGTTTCTGCTCCACGCTTGTGGATTCACTCAGGTCTTTAACTCAGGACACAACTCCGGCTGGTGGGATTGCAGCAGCGTGGGTCTGCAGCTCTTCCCCCGCGAGCCGAAGCCAGCGAGCTCCGCACAACCCTGGCAGTGACTCTTCTGCAGGCAAATGCTGCATCACCCTGTATCTCTTCATCTGAAGGGGACGTGGGAGAAGAACATGATCAAGTGGCTGGGAGCTTAAAACCGTTGTGGGATTCAGTGCTTCAGCGTGAGTAATACCGAGCCAAATTCACCCTTTGGTGTAAAGGCAAGAGCAGCATTGGCATTAACCAAGTGACCCCGGGAGCAGACCAGGACTGAGGTTAGTCCCTTGTCTTCAGCTGAAATTAAAGATTCACCGTGCGCGTCTGGGATACTGCGTGTCCAGGCGTTCCTGAGGGGTTTGGTGCTTATTTTGAGCTGCAGTGCTTAATGGCTTGTTGCCATGAAGGCAGCTTAGCAAGTGTGACAGCTGCCCTATTACCCAGCCACAGCTTACTGCTCTGTTGAAGGAGGTGTGGATTTAAGCCAAGACACCAGGGTCTTCCCAGTTCCCACTTTCCCCTTTCCTAAGAGCTCCAAAAGCAGCTCTTAGACTCAGCGTGTGCAGATTTGAGCTATCGAGGGCCAGAAATGTGAACAAAGCAGGTGAGCAGTTCCTCTCCGGGTTGCTCTGCTCTTGTGTTCAGGCAGGATGACTGGTATGGTACGTGAGTGTGGGAGTGTGTGAGTATGTCTGTGGGAGAGGATGGTGTGTCAGAGATGTTTGGTGTGGTACCTCCACGCTGCTGGCGAGTGGAGGTGAGCTCTGTGAGGCGGTTTGACTCTTTTCTCAAGGAGAAAAGACTGAGGCAAAGAGGATAATAGCCTTCAGATGGGTAGAAGGTAGCTGTGGAAAGGGAGTAATCAGCTTTCTGTGTCTTCTGGGGATCGGACTCAAATTGCAGTGAGAGAGGTTTAATTTAGGCACAGGGGAAAACCTGGCTGCAGGGATAGTGAAGCAGTGAGAGCCTAGCCTTCATCAGCAAAGGTTTTCTTGAACAGGCTGGGGATGGTTGAGATGTCTTGGCGGCAGGCGAATGGGTGAGCTGAGCTTGTCAGGTCTTTTCATGCCCTCTTGCCTGTAATTCTACAAACCAGATCACCTTTGTGGCTGCTTCTTGCTATGTGAGAGAGAAATCTGGCAGAGATGTGGCACATTGCTGGGAGGCGGAGAAGCAGGATGGAGGCAGATGGGGAAGCTCTGGTGGGTTAGGGCATGTATTGTTTGGACCACCGCATCACCTGGGAGGCTTATCTATGGAGTACAACTTCAGCAACATGCTGAGCGCTGAATGAGTGAGCCACAAAGCCACCCCGACCCAAAATAGGTGAAATATGGCTGAAATCTCCAGCTGAAACACAAGGATGCTTGGATACGGGTGGATGTGAGGGCACATGTAAACAGCACCAGGGCATTAGTCATCGCGATCCGCAGTAAGTCGTGGCACATCTGCCGTTGTCAGGACTGTTTTGTAGGCATTGCACCGATGCGATGTTTTAAAGAGAGGTTTAAAGCAAGAGCACTGGGTAGCTTTCTAGGTGTTTTTCGGGTAGCTTCTCCCAAGGCAGAGGGCGGCGTGGGAGACATCACAAAGGCGCTTGTTTGAAAATGGTAACAAGTGGGTGATGGAGGCTGGGTTTCATGGGCTCATCGGGGTGGGAGTCAGCGCATTAGTGCTAAATGGGATTATCTTCCTTTTCAAAGCTACTTCAAGGACTAAGCACGTTGTGTTTGAAGAGTCAGTTGAACTGTTGGACATTGCTTGTCTGCCTAATATCATTCTGCACCCACCTCCATAGTACTGTGGCCTGGAAAAGCCCTTTTTAGGTAATTTTGACAAGTTGCTTCACCACTGAGCCCTGTTGTGCCCTGCCTAAAGGCTAAGGTTGCCCCTGAATCGCTACCACGTGAGACATGGAAATTAAGTCATTACTACTTTTTTACAACAAATGTCTATTTATTTAAAGCAAAATTGAATCAGTTTCTGAAAGGATTGTGCTCTTCATCCTTCTACTGTCTATGAATAGCTGAGTGGACAAACCTACTGGCAATATTTTGGTAGGAATGGCAATCCTTAAGCAAAAAAAAAAGGGTAATATGCATGGAAAACAAATGTCAGACTTGTAATTATGAATATTTGAGCTTGAGTTCCCTCTTAATGTTAGGACTGTCTAATCAGGAAACCGGGATGATGCTGTGCGTGATAATGGTCAGTCAAAACTAAGTCTGCAGCTCGAGTGCTCACTAGCTACCTGCCCTACTAACCAAAAGGATACAGAGACTATGTTCAATAAATCCGTGAAAGCAAAATGACTCTGCTCTTTTCCCACAAGCAAGACAATGCTTTCATTTTTCATGACAAATTGTTCTTTTTTGCACTTTTAAATACAGTGATCATGTCAGCCATTCCCCAGATGGGGAATATCCTACTACTGGGGCCAGTTTTGATTTTGTTTATATCAACTTGGTACAGTTGTAAATCCAGGGGCTGTTACAATTTTACTTCCCAGTCACTGAGCTGTGAACGAGATGGGCATCGGATCCAGAAGCTCATTCCTTGAGTGCTGCTTTAAGAGCACTGTTCCATGTAGAGGGAATTAGCACCACTAACTCCCCAGTAACCAGCTGTGTATTGCACTGGGTGGGCGGAAACATGCTGTATCCCATGGGCTTTTCAGATTGCAATGGGAATAAAGCAGTTCTTATCATCCTAAGAGTGTACAGATCATCTGCTAAATGGCAGAAATCCCTTCATCTCCTTTTCAGAGGCGAGCTATAGCCAGGGAGCCCCTGAAAGCCTCTGAGAACTGACAACGAGCTGGAGACATCTTTTACTTCAGGGTTCTTTGTTTAGCCCTAGTTCAGGTCAGGAGCCATTGCCAGTGCAGGGATCTTCAAGCTGCATCAGGGGAGGTTTAGATTGGATATTAGGAAAAATTTCTTCACTGAAAGAGTGGTCAGGCATTGGAACAGGCTGCCCAGAGAGGTGGGGGAGTCACCATCCCTGGAGGTATTTAAAAGACTTGTAGACGCAGTGCTTCAGGGGACCATTTAGGAACCACAGTAGTGTTGAGTTGATCGTTGAACTTGATGACCCTAGAGGTCTTTTCCACCCTTAATGATTCTATGATTCAGTGGTTGAACAGTGAGAGATGGGGAGCTCTGCCTGGGTCATACAGGAGAGGAATCACATCTGCAAAAGGACTGAATGAAGGCAGGGTTTAAGGGGTGTTTTAGGGATGGCTTGTGCAGTCTTTGAACAAGTGTTCATGGCTTGTGCTTTGGATGAAGCTTTTTCTTAAGGACTGGTCTTCCACCAGCAAGGATGTTAGAACAGGAAAGGGAAGACAGACATTTGTTCTCCATGGTGGTAGACAGCAGGATGATATGAGCATCTTTGGCAGAAGTCTTCCTCCAGACACCGTGGCCTCAGGTGTTCCCCTGCTCCTCAGTTGGGTCTCTCCCAAGGGCAGGATGTGCAGGCAAGGGGGAGGCGTGCGTGGCCCATGCTGTGGGGAGAGCTGTCAGTCCGGCGTCACTCATCAGCACGACACTGATAAAGTAAAACAAACAGTGGGCTGTTTTGGAATAATTTGGTGAAATGCTGTCACCTGGCATGGAACCAAAACACTGCTTAAATCAGGGTAAACACAGTCTGGATTCCACCCTCATTTTCCATTCCCAGTCTGCCATGGAGTTATTTTATTTTAACTGGCTGTAAATCTCACCACATTTCCCTGCAAGGTGCTCAGCACCACTGCTGCAAAGTTGCTAGAGAGCAGGGGTCACTTGTGAAACCAGGACAAGACAGGTAATACGAGGACCACCTTGTGTATCAGTTATGGGCTTTGAACTGTTTATCCTTTGTGTAGTACAGGGAAGGGACAATCCCAGGCAGAAAGGAGCAGTAAAGAAGGCTCATTTTTAATGTAGTTAGAGCATATGGCCATACCGTAAAATAATGCTAGTAATAGTAATAATAATAATAATATTAATAACAATAAATTCCATGGCAAAGGCTCTAGCACTGTCCTGTACTTGTCCCTACTGTTTAATTGTTATAATGCTCCCCAGCTGTGTCTTGGCTTCTGCCAACTAGCAATATCCAGCTGTGGTCCAGAGGATGATATGGTCCATGAATGTTTCACTAGGCAGTATGGACAAGACCCTTCTGTTTTGAACAGTGAGTTTGTATGAATATTATCTATACTGGATCACTTCACCTCAGGGCAATGGAGTGGGTCCTGGACCATTTTGTTTTCCAGAACTGACATAGCAAGATAGAGGTTTGCTGCTTAACGCTGTGCCTGTGACTGTGGTACTGCACAATCTGACTAAAGTTCACTTCTGCCTCTTGCCTCAGAAGCAAAAAGCATGTACCTGTAGAGGAATAGACCATTTTGATTATTACCAGCTTTATTGTGGAAAATTATTCTATCATCTTCTCTTCAACATGCTTTGAAGGGAAAAGCTGAAACAGAGCAAGTCTTACCGTATGCATGAAAAACAAAGATTTAAAAACCAGACACCCCATCTGGCCAGCTCACAAACAGTTAAGCCAAAACTCTCTCCTCTCTCTTCTCCATACCACCCCATGTTCATATTGCATAGCAGAGAATGAGATGCTGGTGCTTGATTGTCCTGACATAGCCCTAGGAACCCCCTAAGGCATTCACACGTATCAGAAATATAAGATGAATTAAGCTTTGGAAGAGAGATTGAGAGAAGCATTTTTCTTTTCCATTTTCAGGGGGTCAAAATAGGGCCCCGACAAGTTAAGGCTGGTGTTTGCAATCTAAAGCAGATCAGTTGAGAGGTCTTTGAAAATATTGCCTTAAATGATGGAGACACACGTGCACAGTTGACCTGTAGGCAAGCTGGGAATAGACCCCCCGCTCGCCTCACTTGCAAGGGTCCCCTTGCTCGGCACGCTGGTTCCCAAACCACAGCTCGCAGAGGGGTGCAGAGTGGCTCACGGCTAGTCATCAAAGCCCCGTTTCAGTATCTTGGCCAGGAGAAGTGCAATGGGAAAGGGGCAGTCAGGGAATAAAGCATAGCGTCTTTTAAATAATGACAGTGGGCTGTTTAGTGAAAATGTTTGGTAAGAGCTGGCTGGGCAGGAGGAGAGCGGTCCTTAGAGTTAATGTGAGCCCGATCTAGCCCTCCTTGATATCAGGACTGGAAATTGAGGCACTGAGAGTGCAGTCTGGTAGTTCAAAGAGAAGCAGCAAGCTGACCGTGGCGTTGACGACTGGCAGGTAGATAATGCGTACCGTTAACTCCTGTAATTCCCGGCCAGCCTGAAGGAAATTATCCTGACAGTTCGCATTAACGAGTGGCTGCGTGACCACTCCTCTGCCCTGAGAGCTTCATCAAGGCTGTTTACTAAACGCAGATTGCCATGTTGTATCTTGAGAGCAGACTCAATATCGAGTGAAGAGTTAGCAATTGTTAATAAATAGTAGCACATTAAAATGTCTCTCCGGGTGATTTTTGTGTACTGTAATTGCATGGAATAGCCTGTTAGACCGGCCAAATTACATAAAAGGGGCCTTCAGCTCCACAAATGTGTTCCTGATAATGGGTTACGATCAGCTTTGACATGAGAAGCTTGTAGTTGTGATACAAAGGAAGCAAAACGAGGTGGTAGTCCTCTGGACTTGTCTTGCAAAGACATGGGCTGGGAAGGATGTTGGGTTGTTCCAGAAGGAAGATGTGAAGGGATTATTTATTAATGACGCCACTAAGTGATCTTCATGCAGGGATCTCAAAGTCCTCCTCAGAGGTTAGAAGAGGGAGAAGAGAAGGCTCTGGGGAGACCTTATTGTGGCCTTTCAATAAATAGAGTGGTGTAAGAAAGATGGAGAAAGACTTTACAAGGTTTTGTTTGGAAGCGAGTAAATTTCTCCATGGTAGCTTAAATGGGGCTGTGTTTTGGATTTGTGCTGAAAACAGTGTTGATAACACAGTGATGTTTCCGTTACTGCTGAGCAGGGCTTACACAGAGTCAAAGCCTTTTCTGCTCCTCAGACTGACCACCAGTGAGAAGGCTGGGGGTTCAGAAGAAGTTGGGAGGGGACACGGCTGGGAAAGCTGACGCCGACGGACCAAAGGGATATTCCATACCATATGACATCATGATCAACAATAAAACTGGGGGGTCGAAGGTTGGTGGGGGCTGCCATTGCTCAGGGACTGGCTGGGCATTGGTTGCTTGGTAGGGGGCAATTGGTTTCTTTCGCATCACTTGTTTTTCTTGGGTTCTGTTTTTTCCCCCCAGTCTTTATTAGGTTTTCCCCTCCTTTTTTTTTTTTTTTTTAATTCATTATTACACTGTCTTTATCACAAACCCACAAGCTTTTGCATTATTACCCTTCTGTTTCTCCCCACCCATCCTTCTGCAGGGGGAGAAAGTGAGCAACTGCGTGGTGCTTAGCTGCTAGCCAACGTCCGGTCCCCAACACCAGTGTCTGTAGTGACAGAACAAGGGACAATGGTTATAAAATGAAACAGGGTAGTTTTAAATTTGATATAAGGAAGAAATTTTTTGCAGTGAGGGTGGTGAGACACAAGACCAGGTTGCCCAGAGAAGTTGTGACTGCCCCATCATTGGGAGTGCTCTAAGGCAGGTTGGACGGGGCTTTCAGCAACCTGATCTAGTGAAAGCTGTCCCTGCCCATGGCAGGGAGGTTGGACTAGATGACCTTTAAAGGTCACTTCCAACCCAAACCATTCTATGATTCTATGAAAAAATGGCTTGTTGCTTCTTCTCTGCTCCTCTGCTTTAAGTTGCGTGAACCCTGTAGTCCCTCTGATAACGGTGACCCACCAAAAAATCTCCCTTCAGCTGAGGCCCAATCCTGCCTTCACTACATTCCTGCTACTGTCCATATTTTGGGGTCCACTAAAAAGAGCTTGTGTCCTGCTCTTCTTCTCTCCCTGTCTTGCAATTAGTGCAGGAATCATAGCATCATAGAATCATTAAGGTTGGAAAGGACCTCTAGGATCATCAAGTTCAACCATCAACCCAACACTACCATGCCCTGAAGTGCCATGTCTACTTGTCTTTTAAATACCTCCAGGGATGGTGACTCCCCCACCTCTCTGGGCAGCCTGTTCCAATGCCTGACCACTCTTTCAGTGAAGAAATTTTTCCTAATATCCAATCTAAACCTCCCCTGATGCAGCTTGAAGCCATTTCCTCTTGTTTTATCACTAGTAACTTGGGAGAAGGGAGCAACACCCACAAGAATTATGTCTTCCAGGAGATAATAGCTTCTCTTGAGCAGCTCCACCTGTATCTACAGTTTTACTATGGGTCTCAGCAACTGGTATGCCCTGGCATGACCAGACAGCTGGACATCAGTGCTACTTTCATTGAGCACTTCATGATGGTCAGGAGAGTGGTGGAGTATGAACAGCACCTGCTTATCCAGTGTTTCTGCTCCTTCTGCAGGCAAGTGCAAGGCTTTGTTCCTCCTGGCTCTGCAGAGTCCCTGGAGGTGCACACATACATCAGCTACGCCTTTGTCAGCTGAGTTGTGTCAAAAGCCTGGTTCTCACCCATGTGAAGGTGTCATAGCATCACTTATTACCAAAGTCCCAAAAAAATAACGTATATTGCTGCAGATTGCTGACCTTTGGGGTGGCTGCTGTCCTTTTGTCAAGTAGTTATACTGGGGTAGAGTATATGGCTGGTGCTTTACCATACCACTGCTCTATTTATGTGTATATATGAAGGGCCTGAGCCTGAATAAGAAACCCAGAATCTAATCAAATGGGGATTAAAAAAAAAGAATCAGGGTTTTTTTGGCAGATGACAAGAGCACGTTCACCTCTTGGTTATTCAACCCTCCTCGGTTGTTTTCTTACAGCACTGACATACACTGCTTTGTTTAGAAAGATGTTCACTTTTGTGAGTACTGGTAAAAATATTATTTTCCAGCAATTTTAACAGCCAGCTCTTGGCTTTTGACAAGAGTTGTCCAACCAGCAATAAAATCAATACAATGTGGCTTAAAAAACTTCTCAAGAATCATGAAAAGCCTTTAGGCCAGTGGCACAGTAAAATGGTTCCTGAGCAATTCTTGGAGTAAATCACACCCACCTGGTCCAGTTCTTTGTCAGAAGAGTGGAGTGAGTCTCATTGCTTTGAGCTCATCTTCTGTGAGGAGAAAGGTAGAGGAAGCTGGCTTTGCTTGGTCTTGCAAAGATGAACATAAGGGGCAATCTAATCACAACTTACAGGTGTCAGAGGGGCAATTACAAAAATTATAAAACCAAACTCCTCCTGCTTGTGCCTGATGATATAACACAGGGAAGAGCCACAAGCTGTAGCCTGGGACGTTCATGTGTGATCTTAGGAAAAACCCTATCATCAGGAGAGCAGTGTGGCCCTGGAACAGTCACCAGAGGGGTGGGAGCTCTCCATTTTTGAGAATTTCCAGGGCTCATCTAGACAAACCATGGCCAGTCTCACCTGATGTTACTGATAGTCTTGCTCCAAGCAGTAAATCAGATTAGAAAGCTCTAGACACTGCTTACAACCAGTACTTTTGAAATATTCTGACTTAATGAGTCTTTAATTTCAAATGTGCAGGCCGTCAAGCTCAAGGCAACCATTCTGAATAGCAAACACATTTCTAAAAGCAAGCAAAGTGCAGCACCCCAAATTCCAAACTCCTATGTCTGTGTTTAATTTGGGAGCAAAATCAATAGTTTAATTTTTTGGTGACTTTGTTAGTATGATGCCGTACCTATAAGGACTTTGTACAGCTTTTCTTGGTATCAAGGATGGAAAAAGCAGAAAGAACAGCTTGCTTGTAAGGTCTCAGGCAAACTGCATGGCATTAAGAAATACCATTTTTGACTTTGTTCTAATTGGAGCCTGTTTGACCCTGGAGCCAGAGCAGGGTAATGGAACAAGCACGACTTGAATGAAGTCACTTTTCACAGTGTTGTGCAGAAAGTAATAGAAGGAAAAAGAAATGCAGAGAATGTAATGGGGGGAAAGCCAGATAGATGCATTAAGAGCAAGAAGAAAAGGCAGAACATGTCATGGAAAATGGCCAAAGGAAGGGAGGAAAGAAGACAAAAGAGGAAAGAAAAGAAGAAGGGAAAAAGGAAAAGAGGGAAATAGACGAGAAGGAAGCAAAGTGAAATTGTAAAGAAAAGGAGGAGTGTCCTTCTGCCCTGGTAGGCAGAGTGATGAGGTGGTAGGACAGCAAGCACCCCCAGGCAGTAGCACTCGTTATTTCCATCCCAGCTGATGTCATTGATTGCTTCTCTTCCTCCCTTGACATGCCTGGTGACAGAATCGCAGGGCTTGCGACTCATAACAACCTGCTCTGCTCCTGCTTGGCCCAGGCCAAGGTTTTATTTCCAGCTCCATCCACGCATGGCTTCCTCTGTGTTTCAGGGTGCTTCTGGATGGCACCCAGCAGCAGGTATGGGGAGCTGGTGAGGAACGGGCCAACTGGGACCATCTCCAGTCCAGGCAGGTGGACACCCTGTTCCTAGCCTGTCTTTGCAGATAACCAGTTTGTTCCTCAGCTGTGGTGCTGGGAAACTCCCATAGGACTAAAATCTCTCTTACCTTGAGAATGCCTTGCTCTTCTTCTCTTGGTATCACTATTTCCTTTTAATCCAAGCTTGCTTTCCTCCCTCATTCTCCTCCGAGGAAATTTCCCTTGCAAGGCTCAGATCATACAGCGTCCAACCACCTTCTGTCAGAGGGTTTAATTAGTCAGAAGAAATAAAACAAACAATGCTTCATTTGCCAAAGGGAAGAAGTGGGGGAGGGGGAAGGGAAGATGGGAAGAACAGAGGATCCTTAATAATGAAAAAAGAAGAGAGAATCCTAAGCTACGTGGGCCTAAGACTTTAGGACTTGCTACTCCTGAAAGGGGAAGTCCCTGTGCTAATTGCAGCCAATGTTCTTTACAGTTATCCACCCTCATAATGCCAACATAAACACCATCAGGGCTGGACCAACCATCCCTTCTCTGTAGAAAGAGGGGGTAAGCTTCATATCATCTCCTTAGTCAGAGTCCTGCTGGTGGGCATGGGTTTTGTGAAAGAAAGAGGTGCAGATCAGGGTCTTTTCTTTGTGGGAAGGGCTGCAGATAGACACCAGCTATCACCCACCAGTCTGGCTTCTACTTGGCCAGTCATCATTTGTGTAACGTCTTGCCAATGAGCACACATCTCACCTACGAATGGTCCAGTACATGAAACCTCTTACTTAGCAGATGGAAGATCTAAGAGAGAATTATGGGTGATGTGGGAAAAGGGATAGGGAAGGGGGTGAAAGAGCGTGAGGTTGTTGGGGGTGTAGGGATGTCAGAGAGGATGTGGAAGGGAAGGGAGTTAGGGTTACTCTGTTGGAGACATAGGGACATAGTCTGCTCATCTCTTAAAATCCAAACTCCATTTCTTCAGTTTCTCTTGGATGGTTTAGGAGTGAGTTATATGTTGGGCTTTTTTTGCTTTGATGGAGCTCCTCCCCCACTTTTATTCAGTTACCCATGAAAAGTCGGTGAAATGAGACCTACTTAAATCAAATGTCACAATCGATGCTCATCTCAGGCTACCACTTGTGCGATGTGAACTCATACTGCTGTACGGGGGAAGCCGGGAGAGAAAAAGGATTGGGACTGAGCAAGCATGGAACGATTCACGTCTGACATGTTTGTGCTTCGCAGTGCATTTATCACAACCATCCCTCTCTGAGGAGGGGAAGGGCTGTTGCCCACCTGGGTTCTGCAGGGGGGGAACAAAGCACAGGTGGCAAAGGCAGAAGATGTGGCTTCATAATGGAGATTGCACCTCTCTCTCCCGTACCCTACCCCAGTGCCTGACTAAATAAGTCTTCTGTTCCCAGAATAAAGTGTCTTCCACATTTCAATTTTAAGGAGCAAGATATGATATTTCAGCACTCACTGTGCCTGGAATATGTTCAATTTTGTTTGATGGAAGATGAATCAAAATATTTCAATTTTCATTGAAATTTCTTTCTGTTTACCTAGTTCTGAAAAAAAACCTGCTTCTAACCTTCCACAAATATTTGGCAGGAGTAAATTCTCAGAGTGGGAATAGTGTCACATGTGATAACGTTAAAAATGATAATGATCCAAGTCTCCGTCAAAGTTTAGACATTGAAGAATCCACATGTGAACTGTAGCATTTTCCACGAGCATTTTGGGAAGCTCTAGGTGGGGGACACACAGGATGGCTTGGTGAAGCTCAGTGCCATGCTGTCCTTGCAATTTCTGCACAGTTGCTGGCAGTTAAAAGGACTAAGGTACTGCCTGAAATCCAGTTCCATAATTTCAGCAAGTTGAATTAGGCTCAGCATCCAAACCCTTTGTACGTATCTATGGTGGAGGTTTTGGAGAGTCCCAAGCGTCTTGTTTCACAGAGCAAACTGAAGAAAGAAGTACAGGCATGCTGGGGTAGTGACATATCAGGGCCAGTATGGTCTGTAGGGAGGGGACATTACAGAGAGGTAGCTCTACACTGCAGTGCAGTTTGGCTTCCAGTCTGCGGCTGGTCTGCATCCAGTAAAGATCTCTCCATCAGCCTGTACTCCTTTGGGTGTATATGCCAGTTGGGTATTCAAGGCATTGACTATGTCACTAAATTTTGTCTCAGATCCCTTAAGTTCTTGTTCCAGCCTCCCCAATAGCTCCTGTGGGGTTCACTGCAGCAGTATGGTGAAAGTTTTGTTCCTCATTAACTCTCCTCAATGAGATTCAAAATGTGAGAAGTGCCTTTGGTGAAAATATCTTCCGAAGCCCTTCAAACTGCAGGGACGAACCAGCTCAGATCCCAATATATCAGGGTTGTTTGTCTCTTCTTTGTGGTGGGCTCTGTGGAGTAAACCTGTACTGAGTGTGGGCCTTGAATCAATGGACATATGCTTGTTTGGCCGATGTGTTGAGCTGGCTGCACTCCATATAAGAATAGCACTGAGCCTTGCCTAATATATTTTGCTTTGCAGCAGGCTCAGTAGCCTGAAACAGAGCTGCAGCAGCCTCAAATTCATGTTGTCCTGCTGATGGGAGGTTCAGGTTGAGCAGCCTCATGCCTGCCAACAAAACAGTGTAGACAAGTCCTTAGAGGATTGCCTGTTCCATTCCCAAATTCATGCATAATTGCTATTTTTTCCCCTATGCTAAGCTATGTCAGAAACCATCTCATCTCCATGGCTGCAGAGATAGGTGTTGGTAGTGTGCCAATCTAATGACAACCTTGACTGTGCTCCTACACGTCTGCATATTGTCTAATCACTCTGAATAGAGGGTTCTTGGGTGTCTGCTGCACGGTGGGTCTCTGCTTCTCTGCCTTCACGCCAGCAGAGATCACTGATGTGGAAATGAGAAACACACTGGAAAAAAGGCCTGCAGCAGAGGAAACCAAGTGGGATCCAGACCCTCAATCTAAGCTGAGAACAGGAGTAGTTTCATCTGGCAGGTGTTGGCAAGTTACACAGTTAGTCCCAGTGATGCAAAGAACTAGATTTGGAGAAGTTATAGCATGTGTGTTTGTTCTTGACACTGCAAAAGCTGATGATCAGCAGATATTTTGTGTTCAGACAGGAAAGGAGAACTGTTCCACACCGGATTTTCCAGTAAGGACCCCTGCATACGAACAAATGCCTTGTGTAGCAACGGGCACAAGCTGGAACACGGGAAGTTCCCCCTGAACATGAGGAGAAACCCCTTCCCTGTGCGGGTGCCAGAGCAGGGGCACAGGCTGCCCAGAGAGGCTGTGGGGTCCCTTCCCTGGAGACATTCACCCCCCACCTGGACGCGGCCCTGTGCCCCCTGCTCTGGGGGTGCCTGCTCAAGCAGGGGGTGGGACGGGATGAGATCCAGGGGGCCCTGCCAACCCCTGCCATCCAGCGATTCTGTAGCAGTGAAAGAGTAGTGAAGTGACGGATGGTATGACTGGAGGCTGGGTCCCTGGGGAGGATATGCATCTCGTCTTCTCTTTGCTTGCTTCATCGCCTCCTTTTCCAGATAGATGTTTGTAGCTGGTAGAAGATTTTCACCTTCTTTTCATCCTCCAACCTTCATCACTGCCACTCTCAGAAAGAGCTCATTTGTAATTGTTCTCGTGTAGGCACTGCCTTCTGCTATTGCCTCATTAATTATCTTCAAAGTTTCACACCAGATACAAAGGGCCTGATCCTCTTGCAACCCACGCCTTTTACACACCTGTCTTGCCATGGATATCAGGGTTGTTACCCAGACTTAACAGTGGTGTGTGTGGGAGCAGAATCAGGTCCAAGAAAAGGCTAGGTCAACCAGAAATAGATCCTGGGCTTCTCTTTATTTGTATGTGCAGTGCGATGTGAAGGTCAGGTGAGTTGACACACAATTAGGAGGAAAGTTCTTGCCATTAAATTGAGCTGGTAGCATTTGCTGAACATCTTTTTTATTTATTTATATTTTTTTAATATCTTATTTTCTCTCTTTCAGAACATGGAAAAGGTGCTGGTCCCTTCTGTCACGTTAATTGTAGGCTGTGGAGTATCTTCGCTGACACTTTTGCTGTTGATTATCATTTATGTCTCTGTTTGGAGGTATGGCTTTCATTCTCTTCTTGTTGGGGAAAGTAACTGTCTCATGATCTATACGGATCCTGGAGGTTTTGCTCTCCTGCTTTGGGTGTCTGGCGCCTGAGGAAGAACAGTTTTTTAATGAGTGGGTCCTGCAAAAAGTCATCATGGTGGCTTAGCTGGCATTATTCTTTCCTTTTAGTGCCAGAGAAATTAGTACAGTGAAATTAGTGCCATGACCCCATGTAGTCGCATTGTTCCATTTTCTAAAGCCGCGTGCTGTTTTAGATGCCTTCGTATACCCCAGGAAACCTTGTTCGTGGAGAGGTGGACGCGCGCTGCCTCCTGGCAGGCAGATTGCTTCAAAGTAGTCCCGGCTGGGTCTTTGATAACATCAAAACCTGCTATGAAAACATCTGGCCTGAAGAGCTGAGAGCACTTTTCAGGAGCTTAAGGTTAAGAAACCACATGGTCTAAATAACTCTCCAACCTCCTAGCTACGTTTTGCCTTTAGATTCAGATGAGTATGGGATTCTTCAGTACATCCCATTGCAGAGAGCTCCTGTACACCTATAAGCAGGTCAGATGCAACTTTAAATTTTATCATTTATGGAAGCTGAAGTGGTTTCATAGCAAAGTTTTATTGAACAAAGTCCCACATTGGACCATGCCCCTGTTAGAGATGTTTTGGTGGACGGTATAAGCTGGAGGACCCAAGGTGTGCAAGGTAATCTCCCCCTCTACTGTACTGAACAAGGTCTGAGTTTATACAATGAGACCCATGCCTTTCCTAAACCCATGGCAAACATGCTGAGATCTTCATGACTCTAAGCTAAATAAAACAAAGAAAATCAGAAACAGGTAAATGACTGTGAAATTGAAATAGGGTGGCTACAGAGAATATACTGTCTGGAAATTATTGGTGACCCCTCTGGGAGAAGGGATCAGTCTGAGGCTTTTATTTTGTCAAATGATTCTTCTTAGTAGGGAGGAAAGTGTAAATTCAGTGGAGAGTTGTCAATTGAGATAACTTTTTCTACTCTTTGATAGAGGAAAGAAACAAGAGCGTAAAAAATGAGCAAAAATGCAACTTCTTTTTGTTGATACTGTGACAGTACATAAAGGCTAGTTAATTATGGCAAGTGCTCTGAGCTGAAGACTGATCATAATAACATTTATCTAGAACTCAGGTTTTTCCGTGCCTGGGGTATCATTGGATCTGCTCAAGTCCTTGTCCTCTCCTGCTTTTCCTCAGGCTGGGCAGCACTGGGCAGCGCTGGTAGGTGACTTACTGGTGTCACTGGTGTCAGGATCAAGTGGAAAGTTAGGATAGAGAAGTAAAGAGCAAGTGTTCGAGCCTCACCCTCTCTTTCCTATCAGAAACAAGTTCAGGATCTGAAACCCAAGTTCAGACATGAGGTTGAATCAGTTTGGAGCATGCCAGAGTCATTCGGAATAACATGATGTATTTTCTTCCAGGAGAGTGCCCCTCAATATTAACTGTTATTGAGGACAGTAAAGTTAATTGCCTGCCCTGTTTAAAATACACTCTTTTTAATTTCTCATCCCAGCCTTTGCGTTATGCCTATGCCCAAAATGATCAGCATGAATGGGGGGACATGTTTATGGGAGGCTTGAATGGACATTTCTGAGCTAGACAAGGATGGACATGCATTTCCAAGTGATCCTGAGACCAGCTATATCTTGATTAAAGGGCTCTCTATCCTAAGTCGCTTTGTGTAAATATTTGTAAAGCATGATCAAGTGATCTCTAGAATTTCTCTTTGGTGCGCTGAGTATGTTTCATTTCTTCTCTGTAGATCATGTTTTCATGTTTTCTAAACTTCACAGCATTCCTGTGGCTGAGCCCTGAGCACTCTGTGTGTCCTTTTTATTTTAGGCATAGCTTCTGGACATGAATGTTCTGTCCCATCAATGGTCTCAGGAACATTATAGTCAAGTCAACATTATCTCCTGACTCCCACTTTGTTTTGCCCTAGATGTTATATAGTCTGATAGACAACAGCTGGAGGAATGCTCGGAAGTGGGATCAACAGTATTATTCCAGCTGTTGTTGCTAAAATACAGGAGCTGCATCAAAGTGGTCCTTTCTCACCATGTAGAGGGAAAAATCCTTGTGCCCTAGCTGCCTGGTCTTCTGTGGAGAGCACTCACCAGAGCTCAGCTGTTTTGGGGAGCTTTGGCCGGGAAATTTCCCATTCAGACCTCTGGACAAAGGCATCTGGAGCATGCATATATAGGCTCAGCTTGAGTGTGAAACACTTCTGATGAATAAGCTCACTGAGGCTGACAATCTGGAAACTTTCCCAGAATTTTGCCCAGCTAGGGTTTGTTTATACATGGGAAGCAGAAAGAAAGGGCGAGGGAGAAAGAGGGAAAGGAAAATAGTAAAGAAAAGGGGACAGAGTAAAAGGGAGGTGATCCCAGCTTTGGGCTGCGTATCAGAGAGGAAATGAATTTACCCTCCACTTCCCATTCAAAACCCCAAAATAATGCTTGCTTCTTAGCGGCACCTACTCAGCCATCGGCATGAATGGCATGAGCTTTTTGATGCAAGCAATTGCTTCAGACACAACCAACTTGGCACAGTGTCATTGAAAACTGGACGTTGTTTCTGTTTGACGGCTGTTGGTGGCCTGTTGGTGGACTCACTCCAGTTCCCAGTAGACAGATGGCTGCAAAAACTCTGTTGCAGATGGTGAGTCCCTGGCCTTATTAGCAGTCTCGATAGAGAGGTCAGTGACCCAGTGGGCCATAGAAGTGGAGTGACCTTGTTACATCTCGGCAGTGGCTGTCCTGGGTCACAGCTGGAGACATGATCTGTGTGTGGGCCATGTGCTCCACCACCCATGTGGAAAAAGAGGAGGAATTGAAATAAAAAGCTCTCCCCTCTTGAAAATTCACATGAAAATGAAAAAGTGGGGAGAAGAGGAATTATTCAAGGGTCGGAACAGGTGAAATGAGTACCGTGTTTCTCTGAGCTTTGGTTTGTACCTCTCCTTTCAAGCAGCTCCTTGGCATGGTAGTATTTCAGGAGTGCCGCAGTGTGTTTTCCATCCCTGAACTCATTGTGGTTCAACAGCCTCTGGACTCAGTGACCTTTCCATAGCATGGAGATCAATGCTTGCTATCGAATAGCTCTTCTACCAGCCCATCAGCATGTGGGGCATTGCAGACCTTTTTCACTGGCAGCGGCTGGGTGAATGCTGTGTCGCTGAAAGATATCTGTGCAAGCTTTTCTCACTCCCTGCCCATCAGAGCCTGAGGATTGATTTAGTGGTTGTCAATGAGCTCTCAAGGGGCTTTTAACATTTGCTTTAAACCCAGGAGCTCTGCCTTTGCCAGAGATGCTGAGGCTCTCGGTGGCCCTGGTGGGAGGCAGCAGGAATGAGTAAGTGACTGTGCGGAGAAGGATGCGTGTACACACAGTGAGAATGCAAGAGTGACTCAGTGTTTGCGGAGAGGAAGGGAGCATAATGGGGACAGAGAGACAGACTGCGGGGTTTCCCCACCTTCTCCATCTGTCTCGGTTTGCACAGGGCTTCCCCACATCCTGCAGGATCCAGGACAGAGCAGGAACTCCCTAAATTTGCAGTAAGTTTTCCCCTGCTTTGGTGGCTGAGTACAGTATATTTTGATAAGCAGGTAGAGTCCATGTATCAGCCAAGGGGTAGTGAGACAGCACCCTGGAGTAGCTCTGCCTTTGCTGGAGATCTCTCCTCTGGCAAAACCCATAAAAATCTGTGGTTTTGCACTCTCTGATATGAGTTCCTGACTTCTTTGGCCAGAGGGTCTGGAGAATAATGGTGATCTCTTCATGTGCAGCATCCTTTGCTGGAGAAGAGGAAACAGAAGGGAAAAAGCAAGCGTAGCAGGAGACCCTCTTAGCATAATGGGGAACTTCTGACTGAGCTGAAACATGACAAGGAAATGTTTGTTAGCCAGGTCAGGCTACCAAGGAGGACTATGGAAGCGTTGCTCAAGAATGCAGGTTGAATTAGAAAGGTGAGACCTCATCTGCATTTGAAACTCGTAAGGGATGTGAAAGGCGCCAAGAAGGGTTTCTGTAGGTATGTCAGCACCAAAGGAAGACCCAAGAAAGTGTTGGTCTATTGTTGAATGGGGCAAGGAGCCTAATGGAGAAAGAAGTAGAAAAGGTAAAGGTACTCAGTTCCTCCATCACCTTGTTCTGCTGGCAAGGTTGCTCCCAGGCACCCAAGTTCCTCTACTTAGTGGCAGAATCTGGGGAAGAAAATACTACCCACTGCCAAGGGAGAGAGAGATGAAGACCATTTAAGTAATCTTGACTTTGCAAGCCCATGGGACCAAGTGGGATGCATCGAGGGTGTTGAGGGAGCTGGCTGGTGCTACCGCAGAGCCACTCTCTGTCATCTGGGGAGGTTCCTGATGGCTGGAAGATGACAAATGATACCCCCATCTTTAAAAAGGGCAGGGAGGAGGATCCAGAGAACAACTGACTGGTCAGCCTACTCACAGCCCCTGGGAAAGATAAGGAGCAAGTAGTTATAAAGGCTGTTTCCAGGCAAAATGATGAATGAGAAAGTGATTGGGAATAGACAGCGTAGATTTATTGAGGGCAGATTGTGCCTGACTGACCTGTTTCCCTTTTGTGATGGGATGACTGGTTACACGGACAGTGGAGAGAAGTAGATGTTGTATATGTTGACATTATCAAGACCTTTAACACAGTCTCCCTTAGCTTCCTCTATCCAGGCCAGGGAACTGTGCACTGGATTGGTGGCTTCTAAGGTAGCATGAGTTCATGCAGGCTTAAAGGGTAATGGTCAAAGGTTCGAAGCCTAATCAGGAGCTGGTTTCTGGTTACATCTTACAGGGGTTAATACTATGGCCAACATTGTTCAATGTCTTCTTTAACAACCAGGACGATGGGGCAAAATGTACCTTCAGCAGGTTTGTGGATGATGCCACAATGCGAGGAGTGACTGATATGCTGGAGAGCAGAAGTGCCATTCAGAAGGACCTCAACGAACTGGTGAAATGTTACAACACAGAGAAATGCATAGTCCTGCAACTGGGACAGAATAACTGTGTGGAGCAGGATGGGCTGGGGACTGACTGGCTTGGTAATGCCTCCACAGGGGAGGCTCTGCAGGTCCTAGTGGGCAGTGATTTGGAAAAAAATCAGCAGTGCACCCATGCAGCAGTGAAAGCCAACATTATATTGGGCTCTGTAGGCCAGAATATAGCCAACAGGTCAAGGGAATAGATTATTCCCCTCTGCTTGACACTCTTGAGGCAATATCTGGAAAAGTGTGCCCCACTTGGACATGTGTTGGACTCCCCCAACACAAGAGATGTCAGCACATTGGAGCAAGTCCAGTGGATGCTTAGGGAGCTGGAGATCGTGATACAAGGGGAGGCAAAGGGAACAAGGCTTAGTTAGCTTGGAGAAGAGAAGGCTATTAAGCAAGGGTCAAGAAGTGTTGTATACCTTGCAGAGGTATACAACAAAATGTTTAGAGGCACCAGCTGCAGCAGAAAAAATTCCAGCTGGATATAAAGAAAAATAGTTCTTCACTGTAAGAGCATCATCCAAGAGAGGTGGTGGCATTTCAGTTAGTGATTTTCAAAACTTGATTGGACAAGACCCTGAGAAACCTGATCTGACTTTGAAATTAGCCATTAGTTGGGCAGAGGTTTGGACTGGGAACATAACAGGTTTTTCCCCCAACCTAAATTATTCTGATTCTGTGATTCTACATGTTGCCAACCCACACCTCATTCTTTGGAGATTCGGGGATCTGGGGAACAGGACAGACTCTCAGTGCATGAAGGGAAGCATGGAGAAAGGAGAGGCTTGTTTAAGCCAGGAAAACTCTGAAGGGGTCTGTGTTATCTTCCTTTACATTTACATACAGACTATACTTATGGTCAACTAATTTCTTACCTTTTTTGACTAGAGGAGAATTTCACAGTGCACACTAATGCCAGCTGGAACATAGTGTGCTACACAGATTTATTGCATCTCATTCCCACCAGGACAGAATCCAAATCTTCTGTTCTATCCCCTAGAAGCTGCTGACTATAGACTTGATGTTTTACTTCACACAGTCATAGCACAAATAGATTGATGGCTCGGTACCCTCCAGCCACAAATGGAATAGGATCCAGGTGATGCAGAGCATTGTATTGAGCCCAGTGAGATGGGGATATCTGGGATCAGATTGTCCATGAAAGGAACCAGACGTTCATTTTGCAGGCAGTCAATCCAGTTTCTAGCTGAGCTGGGAGCCTAAATTTTGTAGTCTGTTCTGGGATTGTGTGAGTTTCAGGGAGGACTATCTATAAACTAGATTTCCAACAGACTAAGTATAAGTTCAGGCTACATTGCATCAGTGACTTTTTTGTATTCAGGAAAGCATATCCTCAATGTTCATGTTTGTCTGAAGGGAAAACTCAGAGGGAAGTTACAATCAAAGTTTTGCAGCCTTCAGTAGGTCTAAAGCACAGATTTGACAGATTTGCCCTTGGCAGAACACACGCATACAGTAACCTCGTCCTGCCCACCTAGTCGGAAACTCAAAACTCTGCAGCCAAATCACAACCAACTCACTCTTACTAAAATTAGTTAATGAAATTAAATTGCCAATATAAATAGTTGATGTGCTGGAATATTGGAAATAATCCTGCATTAGCCTCCAGGGATGAGCTGTTTGATTAATAGATCTGTTTCTAATTTCTATAAGCATCGGTGTCTACTCTTCACTCATCCAGTATTCAGGCAGGGCACTTGCCAAATCACTGAGATCATTCACGTGTATTCACAGGAGTGTTGGTATGGTCAAGTCCCGAGTCAACCCTTCAGGATTTGCACTTTTGCAATTCCCTTGAAGGCATAAAAGTGCCTTGAAAGAAATTTTCGTCCGTAGCCAGTGATTTAATTAATTGTCCTGCACATACCTCAGCAGCAAGTTGGTGCTGTGCTGCACATTGCGAATCAGAAATGAGAAATAGCTTGCTCCTGCAAGGTGCTGAAGGCAACGGCTTCCCAACTTGGATCCTTAATGCCCCAAAACCACAGCTGCAGTTAGGTATTTGGCCTAGTTTTGAGAACTGTTAAACCTCTCAGTCTGTGGTGGGGGGGGGAAACCAAACCAAAAAAAGCCACAACTACTTCTCACTTCAGGATGGGTTGTGAGGTTAAACAAAGGGGAATGCTGAATCACAAACACTTTGTTGTGAAGGTGCATGCATTCGTAATCTGCTTTCATTGCCAGCATGCCTGTGGCTCTTCTTATTTGGGAATCTTTCCATGTGTTGCCTGTATGTTTTCTTTTAAGCGCCCTTTCAAGTCCCCTTTCAAGTAAGCAGAGCTGAAGAAGACTTGCAGCACTCTACTTTTTCGGGAGCAGCTCAGACTAGGGACCAGGCTGGCCCCTAGTTTGTTGACTTATGCTCATAACTCCGTCATTGATGGGGGAGGATGGAGAGATCTGGGGGCTGAGCGCTACACCCAAGCTCTTCCCCCTCCCTTTCCCCCTTGCTCTTGTCTGTTTAACATACAAGATCTGCAGGAAATGGGCAATCTCTTACCATGGCCTTCTGTAGAGCCAGGCCCAGTGCAACCTGCACCTGGCTGATGCTTTTCAGAGGTAACTTAATGACGTTGTAACAGGGTGGATGTCCCTCCCCCTCTTCTCTTGCTGCAGGTATATTCGCTCAGAGCGCTCTGTCATTCTTATCAACTTCTGCCTATCCATCATCTCCTCCAACGCTCTCATCCTGATCGGACAGACCCAGACACGGAATAAGGTAGGAGATCGGTTGGCCTTTGTTTGTTTGTTTGCTTTTCCCCTGATTTAGCACTGAAATGATCCATTCAGGCAGCACTTCCTCATTTTTCCTCCATCTGTTAATTAGCGATATGTCAAAGACACGACTAAATGGCAGATTTCAATTTTCTCTCTCGCTGTCTCTTTGATAATTTGTCAGCATCCTCGGGGCTTTGATTAAAACCAATGTGGTATTTTTGAATATCTGCCTAGAGTAGCTGGCACATGGCACAGTGAAGAAACATGGTTATTTGCAAGGCTTTAATGATTTTATTTTCCAAAAATTACAACAAAAGACAGATTGAGAAAAGGCTTTTAAAAAAAAAACACGAACACCAACACCTCAGCTTTACATTTATTTCTCCAGCAACTTTTATACTCCGAGCTTAAAGCGCTTAGCAGATGTTAATGAACACAGCCACAAAAACCACCTTTTTTGGGGTAGGAAGCATTGCCAGATGCGCTGTGCACACCGCAGAGCCAGGGGCTGCGAGGGACTCACCGCAGATGACAGCGTGACTTGAGCAGTAAAGGCAAGACGTGACGTGGATTTTCAAGCCATGCGCACTGGTTGCACGTACTCGCATTCCCATGTTACAGACCCACCTGGAGAAGCACCTGTTGCCTGTATGACTTTTCTCCAGCTAAAGTATTTACAGTTTCCCTGTTTGTGTCTGGTGTAGCAAATCACTGCTCATCATTAGTATTTTCCTGTTATACGTTTTCCTGTCTCCCCAAGAGCTCCAACCGTTCTACCTCCACTAAGCAGAAAAGTGAGGCAAGAAGTGTCCTCCACTACTCCTGCTGCCAAAGCCGCAATCAGAAGTCAAAATTTAGTTTTTAATTAACAGTAACCAGTGACCAGCCAGTTTTTTTGAGCATTTACTTTGGCAGCCAGAGCATGCTGTCAATTTTGGAAGCATTTCTGCAGAGAAGCCCCAGGGTTTAATGAATCACAGAAACTCATTTCTATGGAGGGCCCTTTGGGTTAGGGCTAGATTATGTTTTAGGGAAAGCTTTACAGCTGCTTGAGTCAGACGTGGGTAGAGAAGTGTGGAGAGATGCAGCCAGCCAGCTCTGCTCCTATTAAACAAGCGCCCTTCAGAAATTAAATTTGCAAAACAAAGCTTTCTTTCACAGCCAACATGGTTTTCTCAAGGCAGGAGGTGGAGAAGGGGTGAGCCAAGTGTTATCTTTCCCTGGGTGCGTTGTCTGTAACCCCAGGTGTGTGCTAGGAGCTTCTTTCCATAGAAAGAAACACTCAAGGTGGCAAACCACGGCTGGACCTCCTCTTTGGTTAGTCTTATTCACCCCAGGACAGGAGGTGGATGTCTTCACCCTTTCCCACCTCCTCAGAGCACAGTTGTGAGCCCAGGTTCTCCCTCGTGCTTTTTCTCACATTACTCTGGGTGTTCAATGTCAGAGCTGTTCATGGGGATTCAAAGCTCCCGGCTGTGATTGCAAGAGGCAGATTAGCTCTTTGCACATACATATGCATGAAACACCATAAATAGAAAGGTTGTTCTTGGATTTCCGCTCAGCCATCTAGTAAACAGTCTCTGGCAGGAAACAGAGAAAGAAAACTATACAGAGAAGAGACAAAGGGGTGTAAATTAGGAATTTATTCACATTCAATTATTGATAATGGAGCGTCTTAAAATGTTAGTGATTGATTTATAATTGCAGTTACTCTTGGAGAATTTCTACGGTATTAGTTTCCCCGGAAATGCCAAATTCTCCCTTGATTTCCATCCATGTAACCTCAAAGGCAAGACTCCATGCCTGGATTTGCTAAGGTTTTTGAAGATGAAAGGCCTGGGAAAAAGCTAAAAAATTACAGTCAGCAATAACATGATACAAAAGAAATGAATGCGGCACGAACTGGCCATATCTCAGAGGCATGGCTACGTGCTGCAAGGAAACAGATTTCTCCTCTTAAAGCAAGACAAGGGCTAATGGCATTGACAGACTGACAAGCTCTGCTAGATCTTTCTGTGGCAGCTTGGGACATCATATCCCTGTGCTTAGGCCTTCGTGGAGATTGTTTTTTTCCTTGCAAGGAAGGAAAAACCTGCAGCAGGGGTAGCAGAAGCAAATATGTGCCTGCCCATCAGCTGGTGAAACTCACAGCCTGGTTTCAGTTGAGGCAATGGGTTTATACTGGCCCAACTGAGACATGCATATTTCTGTTGTGCTCCCCATCTCTGTTCTGCTTCCCTTTCTATCAAAGCTACCTGATTGAAACAAAGAAAATATCGGGAAAATTTATCTCGCTGGTGTAAAATTGGAAAGCAAAGTTTTTCCCTCCCCTTTACAAACTGCTGGCAAACTGGGCAGGACCCTCTTGGTGCAGCACAAAATCAAAATGGTGAAATGAAGTGTTGTATCTGATGTTAGCAAAAAAAAAGTTCTAAAATAATAGTCTCTTAAAATACATTCCAGAAAACATGCTGTGTTTGTACCTGGTTTGTGTAGGTCTGTAAGCTGATGAATAGCAACCACCTTTTTAAGATTCTTTTAAAATGTAAAAATTACTTGAAATTATCATATTGAGCTGCGTTATTTTTACTGAACTATCATCCAACATCCATTTATAGGCACAATACCAAGGGTTTGGGTATCAAATACAAATACAGAGCAAAAAGACAGTCCCTGTCTCAAAGAACACACAGTCTTACTTTTATTCACAACCTCTGATAACATCAATTTGTGCCAGTGTATGAATCCAGAGCAATCCCACAAAATCATGACAAAAGACACTCCGTGCATGAGAACTCTGTGTTAAAAGATGCTGGTGGATGAAAAAAGGGGAAGGTTCATTGACCGTAAACCCCAAGCCCATGTTTCCTGATATAACTCAAAGCAGACAAATTCTTCGTTATAAAACCCCTCCCCCCCACCCCAAATGCTTTAAGCCATTTTTTCATCCAGAGTCAGTTTTAAAGTCTATTCGCTCTCGCTTCTCCTTGGGAGCCACTGGAGTTTCTTTCCATCATTTTCTTCTTGAGTACATTGATTCACGGTTTCCGACTCGCAGATGGTAGAAATGAAGCACAGCTCTGGCAGAGTTAAACAGAGCGGCACCAATTTGCACCAATGAAAGATTTGGCCTTGCTGAGTTAAAAACAAAGACGAGCTTGTCAGCTTTCCAGTCCATCTCCCTGGCACTACGGGATTGTTCTTCATAATGCATTTGCTAGTACTTTCCCCAGTTTAATTTTAAATGGCTTAAGCTCCCTGCATTTCCCTTGAGAGATTTCCCCACCAAGTAGCAGAGCTCACCGTTATGAAATTCCTTCTAATGTAGTTTCTTTTGTTTTTTTTTTTCCCCCTTTCTTTTTTCTTTCCTGTCTGCTAGTAGTTATATGCTCTTGGACAACTCTGCACCTCTCATGTTTGCAGTCCCTACCAGCCCTTGGCAGCCGTGGTTTCACCCAGCTCTCATGGCTTAACTCTCACTCAGCAATCCTTCCCTGGCAAGGACACCGTCTAAATTACCTTCCTCTGATTTCATTTCGGCGGCTCAGCTGCCAGCAACATGGTGCTTTACAAACCTTTTGAGCTTAGATTAGTGCATGGCTTACTAACTGCTCTGTCCTCCCCAAAAGAATCACGGCAATGATTTTCATCAGTTGGAAAATAAATATTTCTGCCTGACCCCAAGAAAGCACCAGGATGGGACGCGGGCTCAAACTTCAGCAGAAGTGTTAACCGTGGGCTTATCTTAGAGGTCACGCTTAAGAGCAGCCGATTTCATAGAATCATAGAATCGTTAAGGTTGGAAAAGACCCTTAAGATCATCAAGTCCGACCGCTAACCTATCACTGCCAAGTCCACCACTAAATCATATCCTCAAATACCAACACTTAAATCTGAAGCAAATGCTTTGGTCCTTTGCTAGGTCGAAGCTTGTGGGGGACACTGCCTCCTCCTAAAATGCCTTTTTGTGTCCTGATCTCCATGACCTTCCTTCCAGAGCCTGGTTTGGAAGCATCTTCCCGCACCTTCTGCTCTCCTACGCGCTGCTCTCTCCGCCTGCTGCTCCTCTCACGTGTCCTCCTTTCCTCCTCTCTCCAGGTGATATGCACGTTGGTGGCAGCTTTCTTGCACTTCTTCTTCCTCTCCTCTTTCTGCTGGGTGCTGACCGAGGCTTGGCAGTCCTACATGGCCGTGACGGGCCGGTTACGGAACCGCATCATCCGCAAGCGCTTCTTGTGTCTCGGATGGGGTGAGGAACCTGGGTCTGCGGAGCAGCTCCCCCGGGGCGGGGGGAAGTGCTCTCCCCACCCCCCGGGATGAGGAGCAGAGAGGGTCGGGGCTACAAGGACTGATGCTCTGCTGAAGGCTTGGCAGAGGGTGCTTGTGACCTTTTCAGGGGTGTCAAGAATGGCTGAGATGGTTAAGAATAGCAGGAGCAAGACCCATAAATCCTGCCTGCTGCCCAGTGCACCCAAGGGTCACCCAAAACAGATGAGTCAAGAGGGGCTGAGTTTTCAGAGGGTGTACTGGGGGTGGTTCCTCCTGGGTTTGGGCCTCTTCCTTGCTTTCTCCTTTTCCCTCTCTCGCTGTCTCCTTCCATGTGCAATCCGGAGTGAAGCAAGCTCTGAAATCCCGTCACCATGGCAGCAGGGCCTTTCCTAGACAAATAAACTATGAGACTGGTACAGATGCTTGTAACTAATTTTATTCCCTCTGCCTCTTCTGTATGTTTAATTTATTCGCCTTAAATGATGCATTCTGTAATAGAAAACAAACACAAACCCATAACCTGGGCTTTCAAAGCAATAACAAGTGTGTGTTTGAAAGGAGCAACTGAACAAAAAATTGCTTAAAAGCGAGCAAGCAAAGAAGAGAAAGGGAGAGAGAAAACGTTGTGCGTCTGAGCTGTATTAGTGTCTCGTTGTACTACTGAAGCCAAGCATTTCACCCCAGGCAAGATATTTCTGATGCTTACGAAGCACCCTGATGTGATTTATTCTGGCACATCAGGAGCCATCCTTGTTCCAGGACCTGCATCCCTTTAAGTTTTCACTCCTAGCTTTTGCTTACGAAAGAAAATAGATTGTGGTATTGAAATATAGTGTTTGTGTGTAGCAGGAGCGTAGCCACATACGTGCAAAGCACAGGCTGCATGAGCCTGTGTGTGTTCATGCATACGTTTATACACCAACATTCTGTGATTCAAGGAACATCAGGGATATCAAATACAAGAGACTAATAGCTTTTCTAGGTAATGAAAAGGGATTTTTCTGATTTGTAACAGCTGGGACAGATGGGCGTGTTAGCCAAGGGATTTTTGGACGAGCGACATTCACATTTGTAGTCCGTACAGATTAAAAAAACCCCACCCTACATGTGTAGAAGCATAATTTGCACTGCTAGTAAAAAGTAGTCTCTGAGCTAGGATGCACTGGCTGATAAATGATGCATAATAACCATTTGGAATAGGTTAGGACAAGAAATAAAGAACACTCTCGCCTTTTGTGGCAGCAAGGGAGTTTCCAATATTTAGCATCCTGCTAGACTTCAGCTGTAGAGCTGGGATTAATGGCACTTCTAAGAGGGAAGAGGATGAAAATATATTGTAAAGAGCATAATCTGAAATAATTAGCACAATTCACTTTGTCATGGGCTGATTCTCCCCCTTTTCCCCCTTTGTGTATTAGCATTTCTCTAAGCCCTTGTTCTAGACATCTTTGCCAAGTTCTCAGCTGCTCTCAGCTGTAGCTCATTGAAACTACAGTGGTTTTTATCAGCAGTGAGGTTTATTCCCTGGTTTTTTGTTCTCCTCTTGTGTATGCAACTTTGTCTTTCCAGAAAAGAGTTTTTAGCAATTAGAATTTTTTTTTTATTATTATTTAGAACAGACAAAGTGTTCCCTAGAAACAATTCAGACATCATATTTAGTCCCAGTAAAGAAGAAATAATTTTTTCAGTCTTTTTACGACCATGTCATAGCTTCCATGACTGGATTTTTAATGCTGCCATAGCTCAGGCTCCGAGTGGGTCATTAGTTATTCATAACTATTATGGCTCGTGGTAGTTATTAGCAAACAATCTTTTCTAGTGGGACATGATGAAGACAGGACCTGATGCTCCTCTGGCCTGGAGGTACAAAACTCTTTGAAGCAGCTTTTTAATCTATTTATTTGGCATTGTGAATGTAAGATTCATTTTCTACAGAAAGCCCCTGAAACCTTGCCCGTGATTATGTAGCATGAGTGACTGCCTAGAAGGCTGATACAAACCACACACAGTATATGGAACAGACCAGTTAGGAATAACTTCCTTTCAAATAATCAAAAAATAGATTAAAAGTGTTGATTATTCTTTCCAATCTAATCACATCTGTGATTAGACCATTAACAGCCCTCCCAAGGCAGAGCGGTGCAGCACTCCTCATTACGATGCTCTTCGGCTTAGCTACCATGGCATAGCTACCACCTTCTGGAAATGCTCTTTGTACAGATCCGTTTTCAGCACAAGCTGGGGCTCCTACTTGGGCTTGATACGAGCCAGTCCTTGTAAGCTGACAAGTTCACAGCCTGAGTCTGTATTTCTGCATAATTATCACGTCTAAGAGAAGCATTTTGCAAAGAACAAGGTGCTAATTTTGGCGGAGTCTTAGCCAACTTTCCTCTTTCACAGGGCCTCTTGCATCAAGCTCTACTCCTGAAGAAGTTCTTTCACATGTGGTTTCTTAGTGTGGTTGCCATGGGATGCCATATTGATGGCATCATAGTGAATACAGCACCCAGGGTACATCCAGATGAGGTGTGAAGGAGGCTAAGCAAGAAGAGTAATAGTCAATTATGAATAAAAGAAGAAAAGAAAAAAAAAAATCTCTTAAACGCACTTCCTGTTGGTTTTGGACCATTCAAACATGAGCTGTACTTGGAAATCTCATACGGGAAGAGAAACACTTCCCTTTAGGATAACTCTTAAATGCGGTATATTCCAGCCAACTTGGCCTTACACCTCCCAGCTGACTGCAGACGATCACTATTAATCAACCTTGTGATGATTTCTATTGCTGAGTGATCGCCTTGCCAGCAGGGTTATTGTTTGGATGCTGCGTCTGCACCTCCCTTTGATCTACAGCATCTTCTGCAGCCACCTGCCGTGACCTCTACAGCACACGAATTAGGGTCTTGTCAAGAAGCACTAATCCTAGCTGGCTACTGATCCTGCTAATTCTTAATGGGATTTGCCCATCTTTAGCATTGAGACAGCTTAATTCATCATGTCACAAGGAGGAGGGCTATAAAAAGCCACATGGAGACCTCTGTAGCTGAAGAGCCAGAATTTACTAGCTGATACCCAGGCATTTCTTTAGGGAAAGGAGAGAGCTGGGCTGGAGCTACTGAACCAGAAAAGTACCCAATCTCCTCCATAGATCCTTGAGCTGTTTATCATGGCAGGGCTAAGAAGGATCAGAAGACTATTAGCAAGATGTAGTGTCTTCTGCTAGTTCTGATTCTGCCTAGGTGTTCAAGGACCCAACAATTTCAGAACTTTTTATGAGTTTTAGGCCAATAACCATCAGGTTGCACAATAACCACCAGGTTTTCTTTATGCTCCTCGCTCTAATTTTATGGGAGCTTCTAGCAACAAGGTGAAGGCTGTAGCTTCATCCCCTTATGCACCTGAAATGACATCCCATGCTGGCACCATTACCTTGTGACACTCTAAAGATAAATTGTACTTTGTACGTTGTGGCGTCCCAACCACAGAATTACTTGCTCATCCTTTGCAACACTTGTAATGAAGCGTGTCTTCTCAAGGGCAACTGCTTTCTCTTAGTTTATTCCCTTTTTGGACTCAAAAAGATCTCTGGCAAGAGAAGTAGTATCCTGGTTTGCAGAAAGACCTGATATTCTGATGCTCTTTCCCACGGTTGTTGAGAGAGACCTGCTCTCTTATAGGTCTTGGGCCAGCAGTTAGGGGATCCGTTTGATATAGGGGGAACTCAGTTTCCGTTTCCTTTTCTGTCTTATTTGAGGCAAGATTTGAACCTGGGTTGGTCATCATATGTTATGTTAAGAGCAAACGTAGCCCTTAATCTTCTCCTTGCTTGCTTCTTTTAGTTGGGTTATGGCTGAATATTCCATCTTCAGGAGACACTTTTATATATTCCTGGCCAGCCTGTGTACCTAAGAATAAAGTAAATATATTTTATGCATCTGCATGTACTGTCAGCCCCACACAACTGCTGAGACCACAGCAGGATACGAGCTGATTACAGCTGATGGCATTTACTTCATTAGCAGAGGTAACAAGGGTTCATGCTTTTGGCTCTGAAGGTCCCGAATTGAGTCTCTGCCAAAGACCCAGGCTGGGACAGATGGTGCTAGAGTAGCACTGGGAAGAATGGGGTATATTATGCAGTTGAGTGGGAGAAGAGCCGCACATATGCTTAAATGACCAATTTTCTCTTGTTCCATTTCCGCAGGGCTCCCCGCCTTGGTGGTTGCCATTTCCGTGGGATTTACTAAAGCCAAGGGGTACGGCACCGTCAACTAGTGAGTAAAGGAGCTCTGCTTCCTTTTTTTTTCCTGTCTCACCCTCCATCCTTTTTGTCAAAATCCAGTCACTGACCCACAGGAGCCAGGGCAGGAGCTAAATTGTGGTGTGCTGCCCATGGCAGAGGGAAGCAGGGTCGATGGGAGAGGAGGGAGCCGTGCTGCCTCCCTGCCTCCTCAAGCCATCAGCTGGCCGAGGTGCATTGTGTATTCCTTTAAAAATAAATTCATAGGGACTAGTTAGATTTAACTGTTGCATATATGACATCACTTTGATCTAAGTACTTCCTACCTAGAATTTTTTTTAATTTATTTTTAGGGGAAAATGTGGAATATTTAAAGTTTATGATGCTTTTTTTTAAAAAAAAAAAAAAAAAAGCTTTTGCATTTATCTATTTAATGGATTGCTTGATTTGTCCCAGATTTTCAAAATAGCTCATCTCAGTTTTAGGCATGAGAATGAGCATGAGTTCTTCAAATGAAGGTTTTGATAGCAATCTGAATTTCCCTGTTTTCCGAATTCCAGAAGATTTGCCTTTAGGAAACTTTTATTTGCATGTAATGGGGGAAGGAAGGCAGAGTAGAAATAACAGAATAAGACTGTGCAGAGGTAAAAAATACATTAAGGCAAGGCTGGAATCACTCAGAGCTGAGCATTAGTACAACTTAAAAAAAAAAAAGAAAAGAAGAAAAAGAAAATATTATTTTTTTTACTGTATTGTGAAAAAGACAGCTTAGAAATTTTATACGTAGTGGCAGCCAAAGGGTAATATTTTATGTAGCAATAAATCAGGTCCTTCCCTACTGCATCCCGTCATTATCCAGAGCCTTCCTGGCTAGTGGTTTTCATTCCACGTGAACAATGTTTAAGACAGAAGCTGGAGATGTGGCCAGCAACAGATGAGGGTTTGATAGGTCCGCTGAGAAAAATGTCATGTGGAGTCCCTGCTCTTTCTCAATTCCCACTGTATTCTGCACACCCACGACCAAATGGTCTGGGGTTTGCATTTTGATTGCAGGAAGGTATTAAAAGAGCACAGCAGCATTCTCCGTTTGCTTTGCAGTCTAAATTTCTGTACAATACCGAGGGCTCAGGAAGGAGAGTTTGTCAAATGCAAATCTGTAGATACAATTTCTGAAGCCTGTGCTGGCATCAGGATGTACCTGTCCTGACTTGCCTGCCCGAGCTCAAGAGACTTGGCTTCAGTGTGTCCTGGTGGAGAGGGATCCAGCACTCGTTGTATGACTCGGAAGAGGACAACACACAGCTTGGCTTTCAGAAGTGCCACTGAGATCCCAAATGACCTTCAGCTTTTCTGTGGCTCTGCTGTTTCTGGTGCTTTACTCCATGCAAATCCGTGAGAACAATTCATAACGAATAAGCATCAGGGGAATGGGAGGGAGGTCCTAAATATTTCTGCCTTTCCTTTCCTTTATAGACTGGTGGGAATTGGTGCAAAAAGCTCAGTAGCTACTTCCCCATTAATGCTTGAGGGCCGCCACAGAGTTTTGTGGTCAATGTTGACCACCCAAAAGAGCCTGGGTGGGGAAGGGAGGAACATGCAGGAAAGCACACCCTATTTCACTGCCCTGGACCACTGCGTGCCAACATCTCCCCGCCCCAGAGAAAAGTCCTCCCCTGCTGCGCTGACCTTCCATCGTTCCCAGGGGGTGCCTAACCACACCAGCTCTCCTCCTTTTGCTGCTAATCCTCTGACTCCTTTCAGCCCTAAAGACTCTGTCTCTCCTTGCATCCAAGGGCTGGATGCTGCCTGCCTCCCCGCCCGGCAGGCTGGCCAGCTGCCCCCCTGGGGGTTGGCAGGGGATCCTGTGCTCCCAGCAGGCGCTGCAGCCCAAGTGACACCTTCTCCTAGCTTTGCTGTCAGGGTGTTTGTCACCAAAATAGCAGGGGACCTTCACACTCCAGCAAGCCCAGTTTGGTCCTCTTTTCATCCCCTTCCATGCTGCAGTCCAGTAAGTGGTAAAGCTGTTGAGTCCCAGTGTCACCGGAATCAGGAATAAACGTCGTAACACCAATGTAGTGTTAAAAGGCACGCGTTCTTTATTTATGGTGCACGGAGGATCGCTCCTCCTAACGTGCACACCTTACACACCTTTCCCATGTGATTTGTATAGACCAAAAATATACGTATTCATTTTATCCATACATATTCAATATTATTCTCTTTGGTGATTGGCACAAACTTGCTCGCTTCACACGTAAATTATTGTGCAGGCTCAGTTGTCCTCTCCCATTGTTCTTTTTTGAGTAGGTGGTGTTACTTGGGTCGGTGGTCCGTAAGTCGGTGGTCGCGATCTCCCCCTGCCAGAGTTACCTTTTGTCTACTTGGTTCTTAATCTTGGTGGTCCTGGCCAATTTTCTCAGTCCACTACACAAAAGCACATTTTGTCATCCTCTTCTGACAGAAACACATCGTCTGTTGTTCACATTAATGATAACCTAGGGACTAAAATACAGCTCAAGGAATACACTGATTTGTGTACTCCATGTCCCCAGACTTAATGTCCAGTTGGGTAGGGCTGTACAAGGAGTCCAGCAACATCCATGGTTGCTTAATTCCATCACCCTGGTTACACCAGCAAAGTCATGAGAGGAACAACAGTTCCTCTCAACCACAGAGAGCCCCGTCAGACATTCCTAACGCTGCCGTCGTGCTGTCATTCCTGCTGTTGGCTTTACTGAGAGCCAGAGCTAGACAGTGCAGTCACACGCTCAAGCCAGCATCTCTGCCCCGAGCAGCGTGGACATCCCCATAGGTGCTGGTTAAGCAGCCCCTGCCCTGCCTCCATGCAGCGAGGGGCAAGCGGGTGCGTGCTGCTGTGCCAGGATGGCGTGGTGGGTTCACGAGCCATCATGCCGAACATAAAATGGTGCTGAGCACCACTGTAACGAGAGTTACATTTGCATTTAGTGCATTTTAAAACACATAACCAATATTCATGTGGACCAAGCTAGGCAGGGTGCCCCGACAGACTGCAGTGCATTCACATTTACCCCTGTTTTCTTGCTCAAAAGGCGTTAATGCTCTCTTACATTTATGTGTGGGGAGGTCCTTGGTTTTACCTCTCCTCTAGAACAAAGTCAACATTACACAGCAGTAATTTCAGAGCTGAACTCCAAAACCTGAGGTTGTTCAGACCTAGATTTAACACTCTCTAATGTTAAAGGCATATAAACAGAATACAGACTCGGATCGAAGCTTGTCACAGGACGTTTGCTGGCTTCTGGCCATTGCAGAAATGTGCGAGGTAGTTGCAAAGCTTGGAGCTAGAGCTCAGGAACTATTTTACCTTTGCCTCTAGTTAGTGTAGGGCACGCACAGGGCATTTCAGATGTGCAGTGGCAGACTTTCAAGGCACGATGTTTCCATCTTGCAGAAGGAAGGAAAGACATTAGCCGCAACACGTCCCTCCCTGTGAAGCAGGGGGCAAGAGCTGACGTGACAGACCACAAGGGACCTCACAGTGTCTTTCAAAGCTTCTTTCAACCCTGCAATTTCTGGATCCTAAGAGAAGTGCATTAACACCGTTGGGTTTTTTTGTGTGTGTGTGGAGATGGGCATTAAGGCAAAGCAGGGCTCTGATATTTAGCTGAGCACAGGATTTGACACTCAACATCAGTGTTTTCCTCATATCACTCACAGTGGTAAAAAGCCCCTGACATCCATCTATGGGACATGGTCATGAGAGCATTTTGGGGACAGCTGCAACTGTTGAAGAGATTGCAGCTCTAATCTTGGTGCTACAGACTCCCAGGGCAAAGCTGGCGGAAGGGACCGTGTGTGAAATGCCTAACATGTCTCTGTCACTATGCCTGAAACTGTTCATCTGAAGAGTATGCCAAGGTGGCCAACTGTGGGTGGTCTAGCTGGGCCCTAAGCGAGGTTTTACCCAGCTCTGCCCTGTTTTTGTTTTTTTTTTACCTGGGATGAAGCTATTCTGTAACAGTAAAAACACAACTGAGCAGCAGTATGGAGGCCTGTGCCATCCAGATGTCGTAGCAGTCAAAGAGTTGGCCATGTCTCCAAGCTGCAGCACAGAGAGATCAGAGACAGTGCTAAGTGTGGGAAGGTGGTAGGTAGTATTTACCCTTTAGCTGGCCAGACTGGACCACTGAGAGGTAAGATGAGAAGGAAGAAAGAGGTTCAAATTAAAAATTGAATATGTACTGCAGGATCTGGACTGTGTCTCTGTTGATTTATGAGTGGTGATTCCCCAGCAGCCATTCACTCAGAGGCTTTTTTTGCTCAGGGCACTTCTTCTGGTGTGCTATGAACTCTCCATCTACAATGAGGGAAGGAGGACACAAGGGGATTTTTCCTTTTTCTTATCTGAACAGTATCTGAAAGGAGATTTTGCAGTTGATTGGAGAGCTGGTGGGGTAGGGTACAGGCCGTACTTCCAGTCCCAAAGAAAGTCTTAGAGATAATGGAGGTTTAGGGGACTCACCACCGCTCACCTCCTTGTATTAGGCTTAATGCCTGAATAATAAATCTCCTTTTAGCCAGTACTCCAGGCACTGATTCTGGGCCTCTAAAGCTTGACAAACTTGAACTGAGTAACTGAGGTGGTTCTGCTGGTAGCTGGGAACTCATATGCTCCCCCACAAAAGAGCCCACAAAAAGTTTTCTGAGAGCAGCGCCAGGGCACAGCAGATTTCCAGGGGTCCTTGTGTGTCATTGCATCAGGGTTTCTGTCACCCATAGGTATCTCAGCAGCTTCTATATTAATCTCTACATTAACACAGGTGGGACAGCCCTGAATCCCAGCTGCAGACTTAGTTATACAAATATGTTGGCTGTTGCACTGGGGCTGCTTAATTTTGCACACGATCGAGGTGAGACCTGTTGCTGGCAGAGCTGTACGGTGTAGTCAAGAAGGTCTCGGTGGAAGCCAGCTCTTCGCAGGACCAAGACAAAAGCCATCCATCTCACGTCTTAGCTATGGCAGATTCACAAAAGGATCAGATGTTTTGCAAAGAGGTCTTTCACGTTGAACAGAAGAGCTGCTGTCAGTCGGGGAAGCACTGCTTAGAAATAGTAGTCTGGAGCTGCTGAGCATTGTTAAACCGTTCACTTACTCCCTTCCAGTGGTAATTTTATTTAAGAGATCTGTGAAGAGATCCCTTGGCAAGAACTGGGGAACCTCTTAGTGAAATGCAAATAATTCTGTGCCTTGTAGACACAAGGCTAAAAGCATCTCTACTAGACTAATATATTGCTGCGGTTTCCTGTCGGTTCCCCTTCTCAGATATCACTTCACCCTTTCCCTTCCCCTGCTGTCAGCCACCACCTCTGACAGCCATGGAAATGCTTCGATTAAGTGCTGTGGCAGGGAGGTCAAGCAGTCAGAAGGGATAAGGACCAGTGCTTGGTGATGTGTGAACTTGCCTTCAGAAAGCCTGATGTTCAGAGGGGAAGAGGGGCTGCCAGGGACCTGACATGAACAAGAGCCCTCGTTGCACCAAGTCCTCATCGCTCATGGGAGTAAAGGACTGTCGGCTCCTTCCTTTGGCTGAGCTGTCAGCTGGAAGAGACCCTGGGAAAAAAGGTCTCAGAATTAGGATGGAACATGTGAGAAAAAGTTCTGGGCAAGGACTGGGATTTGGGAGCCGTCCTGGTTCCACCTGCCCTCTCCTTGCATTTAGGGAGACCTCCAGTTATTGCAGCCCTCCAAAGCTTCATTCTTATTCCCTCCCTCCCCCTCTGATTATTTGTTTTATTATTACAGCTGCTTGGTTTGTGACAGAGCAACTTGCTATCAGGAAGGAATCATGATTGATTAAATTAACACATTACAGGTTTAATTTAGAAATGAACAAGATGTAGGCCTGAGAGAAAAACAGGATGTCCTGCTTTCAATTTTCAATTTGAAATACTTTCTTTTTTTTTCTTTTCCCAGATGTTCTGTGGTTTGGGGCAAAAATAACATTTTTTGCAAGTCAGAATTGATACAAAAGCATATGAGGCTGATCAACAAAATTGAAAAGTTTTGCAGGAAGGTTTTGTTTCCTGGGAGGTTCTGAAAGGCAACATTGGTTTGCTTCTGATGCAGAATGAAACCATATTGCTGAGAGTAGAGGCACGTAACTGAATTACTGCAGGGTTAGCTGGGTTAAGAGCTTTGAGAAAGTCCTCACTCCATTGTGGTAGCCTGCTCTTCTCCTGTGGTAAATGCACGGTACTTTACTGCTGAAACAGGATTACTTCATCGCATATTTTCTCCAGGGTACTGTGATGTCAAAGCATTCAAACTTCCCGTGGGGTTGCTGACACAGTGTAAATTTGCATCTTCTTTTGCCCTGAAGTACCTAGCTTATGCGTCTATGCTCTGAATTGCTGGATTCCCCACAAAATGAACATTTCAGCTCCAGTGCTGCTGTAATTGTTCATGACTGTTGCAGCATCACAGACTGGTTGAGGTGGGAAGGGATCTCTGGAGGCTGCCTGGTCCAACCATCTCGCTGCTCAGGCAGAGTCATATAGAGCTGACTGCCCAGGATCATGCCCAGACTGCTTTTGAATGCCTCCAAGGATGGAGACTCCACAACCCCACTGCTCATCCTTTGCCAGTGCTTGGTCACTCTCACAGTGAAAAAGTGTTTCCTTCCTGACTTTGCTGTCAAATCTGAAAACCCCTGTGGGCTATCCAGACACCCTGTGATGACTAGCTCTGAGGATGGGAGTGGGCTGAGATTCCACCTGCTTCTCGTTGCTTGTTTTTTCACACCAAGCCTGTCAGTATGAGGATGTCAGTGTGCAGTGAGATCTGCATGTGAACGTACGGTGCAGTAGGAGCTCTGTGGGGACACCTGGAGCATATTCACACTGTTTACATGAGAGGTGGGATACATGTCCCCAGCAACGTCTCCACCTGAGTTAGGTGCACTGCCTACTTAGGCGGTGAAGATCTGGTCAAGGCAGTCAATGGAGTTCAGGACGTGGTTCATCTGACTGACTGTAGATGCCTCATCCTGGACTCTTTGGTGGGATCTCTGCTGACAAGAAATGTCATCAAGAGTGACTGGCTTTGTGGTAGGCACCAACAGGGCAGGTATCAACACTTAGTCAGACGAGACCCCTCAGCTTGTGTAGGCACCAGGCAGTTTAGGAGCCTAAATTCCACACATGGTCAGTGGAGAAATGACAAGTCCCAGTCAGGTTACATGGTGTGAGGGAGAAGGAACAAGGTGGTTTTCAGAAGAGGCACCACACCCCACAAGTTCAGTTCATTCCTTACGAGCATCCACTTAAGGAGTGCTGTAAATTAAGGGTCTAGAGAACAAGTCTTTTGAGGAGCGGCTGAGGGAGCTGGGGTTGTTTAGTCTGGAGAAGAGGAGGCTGAGGGGAGACCTTATTGCTCTCTACAACTACCTGAAAGGAGGGTGTAGCGAGGCAGGGGTCGGACTCTTCTCCCTAGTAACAAGTGTAGGACGAGGAAATGGCCTCAAGCTGCTCCAGGGGAAGTTTAAAAAAAACTTCACCGAAAGGGTTGTCAAACAGTGGAACAGGCTGCCCCGGGAGGTGGTTGAGTCTCCATCCCTGGATGTATTTAAAAGAAGGGTAGACGTGGTGCTTGAGGATATGGTTTAGCGGTGGGCTTGGCAGTGATAGGTTAGCGGTTGGACTTGGTGATCTTAAGGGTCTTTTCCGACCTTAATGATTCTATGAGTCTATGAATTCCCACCTCGTTGCTGTGGGAAAATTTCCCCATGGCAGCAAGCTCAAAGGCAGGATCCAGGAGAAGAAATATACTGCACTCCTGGACCTGAGCCCCCAGCAGGCATATTGGTTAGTAAATGAGTGAGGGACAACTTCCACTGTCTCTGCTTTTTTTGCCTTAGTGACTAGAACAAGGGCATCATCTTGTCAGCAAACTGATGCAACTGCTTCCAGAACCTGGCTTGAAACAGAGCACTAGCATCAATTTTGCATGCATTCCTCTGTCAACAATCAAATGCCATTCTGCAGGCAGACCCTGAGGCAAATGAGCCTTTATACAAGTTCAGGAGAATTGGGAAGCCAAACTTGCTTGCTGCAAAGTCTGAGACTGTTTTGCCTTCCAAGAAGAACTCTGTAGGCAGAGAGAAGCAAACATGTGCCTGTCGGTGGTGCTAGCCACTGGGTAACTTTCTTTTCTCTCTTCATTTTCCAGCTGCTGGCTGTCGTTAGAGGGAGGTCTTCTCTATGCCTTCGTGGGACCGGCGGCTGCTGTCGTTTTGGTATTTAAGCTTAGCTGAAAGCTTTTTCTTTTTATCTTATAACACTTACCTTGTTCTTTCAACCCAAGAATGCTCTTCTTTATTACCAGTTATGTTTTGAACAGCTTTCTCCTTCAGGAATAAAGAGCGAAGTGTTAGAAGCCAGCAATCTGGGATGGGGTGGATTCTGAAATATAATATGCCTCAGCTCTCAGCCTTCCACCTCTGTCCTTTCTGGAGTCCCCTAGATATCTGAATAATGCTTTACCTTGGTTTTGCCCTATATGGATGGAAGTGCAGGATGATGGTGGAAAAGTCTGACATTAACTCCTTTAGCAATTGCTGCCACTGGTTGCTTTCAGATCAGGCTGTGCCTCCACAGTTGGGATTTGTTCCTGATCTGTCCCAGATGGCCAGTGCATGTGAGGAGCTTCCTTATTTTGCAGGGGGAATGGTGGTCTTCAAATCAGTGCCAAGGGGATCCTTTGTGACCCTAAAAATGTCATGTTTGCTTCTAGTTCAAAGAGATGGCACGGTTAAAGTGAATGTTCCTAAAGTCTGTCCCACCACCTCATGCATGGTGGGAGTCTGTCCTACTGTCCCCTCACCCTTGGCTCCAACACAGCACCAAAGCCAGTCTTGACCAGTTATTACTTAAGTTGAAGGTGTCACTCGAGAGATGACATACCTTTCATCAAACTTCTGTGCTGCTGAAGCCTCACTGGGCATGAGAAATCTTGACTGTCAGGGTTCAAGGATTTTGAGAACTGCTGGTCCTCTAGGAAATTCCTCCTGCAGCAATGTCAGATGGGTTTAATGCCACATTTGAGCCCCCACATGCAAGTGACAGTCTGCAGTTTCTTTCCCGCCCAGTGTTTTATCCAGTAGAGGAGCTGTATATCCTCTAAGGCTCAAGTGCCCTGAAGGGTCCTGCAGAAATAGGATTGTTGACACTTGCAATTTCTTTTTTTGGATCAGGCTTTCGTTTTGCGCAGTGCCTGGGGGGTTAACTGCCCCGCGACAGGAGCAGGCTTACAGGAGAATAATTACGCAAAAGGTCTTGTGCCTCTATTCTCACTGCTATCGTTGCACACCAAACCACCTTGGTGACATGGTTTCATCACGATGACCGAGGCAAGCCAGAAGTTGCCCCTCTTCTATAATAAAGCAAAGTCTGTCTCATTTAGGGTCTTTCTTTAGCGTAGGGCTGAGACACATAGTTGAGCCTTCAGATAGCAGTCAGCAAAGAAGGGGGGCAAGCAGATGTTCATGCCAGGCAGTCATTAGGTTTCTGTAGGCACGTGATAGTTGGATTTCCCTCAGTAATGTAGCTGATGGGGGTCAGGGTTGTCTTTATAGCCAGGATAATTGACAGGAGCACTAAGTAGCTTAGTGCTTTCAGATGAACCAGTTCATTGCCCCAACAACATAACAGCCGATAGCTCTGGCTCAGTGGCTTGAATGCTCAATAGACAGCAGTGATTAGGAGGGAGGGAGCTTTGGTAGTGCCCAGAGAAGGGGGAGTCAATCTGCTGCCTCAAGCCGTCTTGCTTTTGTTGTGCCAACAACAGGCAAAGTAATCCTTCAGCTTTCCTTTGCATTTTTAAAATGTGAGAAAAACACAAGAACCTGGTTCCATTCAGCGTCTCAGTTTTCACTCACCATCAAAGCTGGAAACTGAGATGTCCTTACAGAGAGGTCAAAACCTGAAAATGGTGGCTCATACAGCTGATCTTAGGAAGTGGTGAATCATCTCTGGGGGTGTCCATCTCTATTCACTACCTAGAGAGAGACCCTACACACCTAGTTTAGACTGACTCATTGCAGGCTACAGTGAGAAGTGATTGCTCCCTGAGTTGGTATATATACCGAGGAGCTTGGGAAAGGAGAAGAAGGACTGAAAGCATTTTTAGAAATGGGAACCTTGGAAACAGATAAGCTCAATAAATTGCCCAAATTCACGCTTGAGAATTTTAGCAGAGCCAAAAGTTGAACACAGTGTTCTTGAGCATGCAGCGTCCACAAGCCTGGACAGCTGTCTGTTCCCTGTGTACTTTGTCCAGGTTTGAGGTTGGCCATGTCAGTGATGGAGGGGCAGTCCACCTGGCTCAACATAAGGACAGTCAGGCTCTTGCAGGACTGTACAGGGGATATGCAGCTGTGCTGCTCTCAGGACAGGTTTGCTCCAGAGACAATACAGCTGCTGTTGTGCAGGGGTGCACAGATCAAGGTGAGACTTGACTCTGTGCCTAAGCTCTTGCTCACCCAAAACTCAGATGAGTATGATATATAGACTCCCAAACGATTTTGCACCACAGCTGACTTGGCTACAGCTGGGCTTGTTACCTCTGCCTCAGCCCTGGCCAGTCTAGACTTGTGCTTACTCCTCCCAAGCCATTCAAGCATCTCTGTACTACAGTTCTCCTGTCAACGTGTTTTTTCTATTATTACCTGTAGTAACCATTTTCCTCCACACCCGCCCTTATTATTCTCCACACTGGAAAAAGACCTTTGGCTTGGAGAATATCTTTACTCAAAATAATATTCTTAATGAAGTTGGCCTGCAGCTTCAGCAATATTTGCAACTTTCAGTCAGTCCACTAACTCTGAACAGCTGCAAAGATTTGATATTTAGTCTGAAAATTCCTAGCAACTTGAAATGCAGAGCTGTTGCCAGCAGTTTTATCCATCTAGCTCAGGTGAAGCAGCCTGGTGAAAATTGTGTGCAGGTTGAAGGCAATAGGTTACTGCAGGGAGAGGCTCATGGCATGGGGAAGTCAGGATGGAGAGTCATCAGTCATCAGGTACTGGTTATCTCAAGGGCTGAGCCTCAGACTTGTGTCTTTGCTTCTGGATAGCATCCCAGAGGTAAGGAAGTTAAGCCACATTGCATGTTATTAAGAGTGGCTGTGTTTAGAAGCATGTCCATGTTATAACCCTGGCTCTGTAAAGAAATGGAGCCAGGACCAGAGCAGGATGTTAGTCATGATGATCAATGTACCGGATAAAATAGCTTTTATTTATTAAAACAATGGCAGAGCTGCAATTGCAGAGCTGCCTCTCTGTCATCTCCCCTGCTATCTATGAATGAGGATACACACTGTGTTGCGGCCAGCCCCAGGAGCAATCCAGCCTGCCACACTTCGACCCCATCATTCCTACTGCCTTGCTGCACCTTAAAGAAAAGTCTCTCTCGCACTCACCAGCCTCCAGCACAGTGAAGAAGGATCAGTGAATTAAAAACGCTCTTTCTCTCCAAGCACATAACTAGGGTTTGATTTCCTGCTGATCCTTGGCTGAGTTACTGCGTCTGACTTGCCAGTGTTGTTTCTCTAAAACAATACCATGGTGAGCTCTAGAAATGGACTCGCAGCTGTGGAAAGTAGTCCACTGACCCAGCAGCTGATGCAAAAGAAAATAACTGCTATTTGTGATATCTTCCATTCATTCCCAGCTGTGGACTCCACATTGAGCTGGGTCGTGTCCTGCTGAAACCAGCAATACAAACTCAGAAAGGCTGCTCATTCTTGAGAGTGATTTAGGCAATTAGATGGAGGCTTGGTGTGAGCAGGTATCTCCCTTCCTTTGGCCTTGTTGAATTAAGTGCCTCTTAGGGCCACCTCTCAAGGGTTTATTAAACTCACCAAGGGTCTCAGCTAACACATAATGCTGCACAACTCTGAATTTGGCCTTAAATATTTTCTTGCAAGCCCCACATGCAAAAGAGCATCTAGCATATCGTTCTACCAACACCAGATGTTTCACTGACAGCAAAACCTGGAGAGTGTCGCTTTTTTCCACCATCACTGCTGTGCTTCCATGAAGAGGGTCATGCTTATGTCACTAATGTGTTCACATTCAGCAGTGGCTGAGGTTTGGATGAGGTTTGTAAAACAGATACAGTTGGCAGCAGGGAATGCAGTCTGAAAGAGGCGGTGAGGAGTTTAGGGTCACTTTGCAAGACCTTGGCTATGTACAGCCTGTATTTCACTATGAATATTTATACCTGATTGATAAACGTCCATGCTCTCACCCTAACAAAGCAAAGAACTGCATGCAGTTGTCCTGCCCACGGATATTTTTGGAAATTACTAGACAGCTAATCTATGTCCTGTGCCATCTGCAGTATCTCCCAAGACACTCCACCATAGTGGCTGATCTTTCTACTTGCTCCACTGTCCCTCCACCTCTTATTTTGAAAGCAGCGGTGCTGATGCACCAAACATGAACTATGACAAGCTGTCTGCACCTCCCCACCCCGTCCTTTTAATGCTGCAGCTTTGGTAGCACAGACTCCAGAAGGCACTTTTGGAAGTAGCCAGCATCAACCCACTGCTCTCCCCTGTACTGGCCACTTTCTATTTGTATTACCCTGAAAAATTGTTCTTGTGCCTGGAGTTTGCCTTGCTAGACGTCAAGCATTCATTGGGCTTCAAAGAGCCCTGCAGAAATCTGAGCACTTCAAAGTCTTGTCCTCATTCATGGACACCTCTCCAATCTGCTGCCAGCTGCATTCTGCTCTCCTGAGCTCACTGATGCATGGCCAGGGGAGGTGGGGAGGGGACCGAAGGGGTGGTGGCCTGCAGAAGTGTGACTGTGCTACCTGGCTTCGGGAGAAACGGGAAGGACTTATCTTGCCAAATATTGGGTTTTTTCTTTCTGTGATATCAAGTTTGACCTGACCCACTTGAGAACAAAACTGTGTGTTGTTTCTCTTTCAACAGGTGAACATGGTTATTGGCATTCTGGTTTTTAACAAACTTGTATCCAAAGATGGAATAACAGATAAGAAACTGAAGGAACGGGCAGGGTATGCCTTATCAATACATCTAAGTAAAGAACAAAAAAAGATAAAAACACCCAAGGCTGTGATCAATAACCAGGCAAGGAATGCACCGAGAGATCGGAGATGCAAACAAAAAGCAAAACCAGATTTAAACAAAATGAAAGAAAAAAAAAAAAATCCAGTGGGTTTCATCTCTCTGCCTTGTCATTCAGAGCAGCAGAGACAAAAGATCCAAGAAGCAGCACTGTGTTACTATGGAGGAAGGTTAGAAGTTCATCTCTTTGTTAAAATGGCCTCAGCCCAGGCTGATGTATCCTCCCGAAGATTAGGGAGAGCAAAGTGACTCTTCTCACTAAGAGACAGCAGCTGGATCGGAGAGGGACTTACCATTGCTAAGTGTGGCTGGGTAACAGAGAAGTCATGTCTAATGGCTGGCAGGCAGCTGAGGGACAGCAAAGGTATGTGATACTTTTAAGGAAAGGATCTTTGGAGGTCTAGCAGTGAACAGCTCAGTAGATGGATAGATGCGTAAAGGGGAGGGCTGGTAAGTAAAGATACCTCTTCTGCAAGAAAAATTTCTGATGCCACCTGATGTTCTTTATCTTCTCCACAGCCACCACCCCAACCTCCATCCCTGAAGCCTGGTTTTCTTTGTAGTATAAACTGAAGAGCTGACTCCACAGTTCTTATCCCCCTAATCTCACTAGGGGTTGGCTGGGACGGCAGCTACCGTGCAGGGCTCTCTGTTGGGATACTTCTAAACTCTGTTGGCAATGGCTGTTTTGTCTTTGGCTCCAGCAGCATGAGACCCCCCTTCATCTTTGTTTCTGGAAACGAGTTTGTAGCCTGCTCAGACTTTATCCCTGAGCTGTGCCACACTCCAAGCAAAGGACAGAAATGGCACACTGACACTCTGAGACAAATCACACGGACGTGTCGGCCTGGCTGCTGATGTTAGTATGTTATTATCCACTGCCTTATTGGCTTGCTGTTGCAGTCAGAGAAACTATCTCCTTACCTGCTGCTAGGAAAGACAGCGTTGTGTGGTCTCACTTGTCCATCGATGGCATTTGATTTATCGCTGTGGATAACAGTCGTATTTTTGAAGGAAGACGTTGTTTACAAAGAGGCATGGAGAGCAAGGGGTGTTCTGGTGCCTCTGCACCATGGCTACAGGCAGAGCCTGAGACCTTAGGAGGCTGGTGGAGAAGACACAAAATATACCCTATCTATGAAACGGAGGGAGCATGGGTACCTGGCGCCTCGTTTGCTGCACTCCCAGGCTGCACAGAGAGTCCAAGCTGCTTTATCCACTGCAGTGCTACAAAAGCCTTGGGCTCTAAAACTGGGTCTCAGAGGATACAGGCAGAATGTACGGGGGGGGGGAGGTTTAATATTCCTGTCATTGCACTATTGAGTAGTTCTGGTGGAAGTGGTTTTTAATTGAGCGATGGCAGCAACACTGAGGGTAAAAGCAAGCTCTTATCCAGCCAGGGGAGAAGCACAGGAACCAGTTCATGTTTCATTAGCAGTGTTGACATGGCCAAGTGGCGTGGTCCCTCAGCTCAGCGAGGAGGGGAATCTCGATGCTGGAGCAGTTCCATGGTCGTGATAATAAGAGGAGACTTAAGCATGTTTGGATGATCAGAGGTATCAGCTGCTGTGCGGTTGAACAGGTACTCGAAGAACTGACCTTGGTGCATTGCTTAAAACAGCTGCTAACAAGCAAGTGCTTTATTCTGGATGATGCCTTCTTTACAAAGAGAGAACTCAAGAAAATACCCAAACTGCAGGCAGAGTCTGTAGCAAGATAATTGCACTTGAAAGTCAGCACTGAAATAAATGGTTGATTGGATTAACAGAGCAGGCTACTGTCTCTCAGCCTCTCCCTCTCCAATCTAAACTGCATACAGAATGACCTTATTTAATACACAGCAGCTGGTTATTGATCACATTCATAGTTGTACTTCGAAAACAAAACCTACAAAGCAAAAAGAAGAAAAAGTCATATTTCTGATGTTCTTTGTTTTTTCTTTCTTTTCTCTTTTTTCCCCCCTCTTTCGTGTCCGTGTGTGTGTGTGCAGCACTTTTAAGCCTTCTCTGTGCTCAATGATTTTGTTTTACTTTCGAAGTGCAGCCGCTGAGAGTGCGGAAGCACTTTTGAGAGCTCTGGTGCCCATTCCCTTTAGCTAGCCGCTTCTGGCCTGGGCTTGGGAACCGTGTTGGAAGGTAGATCTGAAGATAATCAGAATGAGTAACGGCCTCGGAGATGTTTGGATCTGAGGAGATGGTATAAAGAAACGTTCTGTTTCCTTTAGCAGAGGCAAGAAGTATGGTTCAGTTATGCAAAAACATAAGGGGAAAAAAAAAACGAATAGAGGAAAAAAAAAGCCCTGTTGAACACTAAGAGGAGCCCAGCACACATACCGCAGATCGGTTGGCACAAATAAATCAGTGCTAACAGTTCCTGTGAAATAATACCAGAGATATGATAGGTTTTGCCCTATACTTAGCAGAGGAAATTGCTATGATTACTGTTGTCACATCTGTCAGAAAACAATGACTTTCTAATGGCAATATCTTTATAGATATATCACAAAACCAGGCTGTAGATAGTTGGGTGTGATTACCTGGAGAGCTGAAGAAATGCACACAACTGCCCCAGCTCCTGTCCGGGCATGGGAGAAAACCAAGCGTCTCCCAGCAGAACGGTCTCCGTTAGCGGTCAGCTGCACCGACAGTTAGAGCTCTATTGATGGCAATGCTACTAAAAACGAATGTTTTAATGTCAGAAGCAAGAGACTTTGAAATGAATTTTAAATTTATTCAGCCAGCATTTATTCCAGAAGCATTTGTGTGCTCACGCAGCCAGGGAAGAAGAATGAGACTATAGGGTATATTCACAAAGGCTAATTTTAGCCTGCTGAGTTTAATCTCCCTAGGCGTCCTCTGTAACTACTGGAGAGAGACAGGAGCCTTGTTTAGTTGTTCCAGCTTACCCCTTAGAGGGCTTTTACTTCTTTTATCTCTCTGTTGATTATAGAGAGGACTTGAGAAAGTTTGCCCCAATACCTTGTGTGAAATATTCTCTGCGCGACTGTCCTGGCAGGGTGTAATGGGGCTGGATTGTCAGTGCATAGAGGAGAAAGTAATTGGAAAGATAATAACTACATTAAAATAGGAACAGATTCAGATTGCCCTTCATCTGGGAATGTGTCATGTTGGAAGCAGTGCTCCTGCTCTTTGGGCCATGCGTGGTGTAAAAGCACTGTTCAATAAAAGGTAGCAAAGTCCAGGCTCCAGTGAACATACCAGATGAGTCCATGAGCTGTTTGTGGGTATTTAGGAAGCAGAAAAAGCTAAATTAAATGAATGCATCATTCACTGTGATTATTTCATTAGCTACCCTTTCGTACATACAGGCACCAATATAAACCTACTACGGAAATTCAATATATTAACAACCTCGTGCCCCCAAACAAGAACAAATCAGAATATAAATGTATCCACATCTGTGCCTACTGCTTACAACTTTCTGCATAAATACACCCAACAGCAGTTACAGTTGTGTGTTATAGTGGTCTTTTGGCCAGTTCTTTGTGATTCAGTGTCATTCATGTTTTTTCTGGTATAGTTTTCCATCAAATTCCTCAAATCAATCTACTTTCTTTTTGCTGCCTATCTCTGCCTCTCTCTGTCTCTCTGCTTATCTGTTCTTTGTGGCTTATAGATCTGGGGATAAGCTGTCTGTTTTTAAGGGTCATGCACTTAATGCCTCTCAAGACCCGCTTTATCTTTGGTTCAACCATTGTGCTCACTGGATTTACGCCATCCTTCCTGGAAGATATGTATCTATTGACACAGGAGCTAATTTTCTCTGTGTCTGAAGGCTTAAAGTTTCTGTGGGGTACCTTACCTGTTGTTCTGGAAGGGACGAATGGCTTATGTCACTGTAACTACTTAAAAGACCAATCAATACCCACTTGAAAGTGGGCCACTAGGACCACTGGTAACGCTGTGTTGGTGTTCATGGGGATGTTGTTTTTGCAATGAGACTGAACACAAAGCCATAAAAGTTAAGAAAAAAATCTGTCAAGTTTCCTAATCCCTCTCCCAGGCAGGGTAGTGTTATGAAACCCCGACGTTTGGTGCCTGCAAACATCACCCCTCACCGGATTCACTGCCATCACCCAAGAATGACAGACCTACTGTCCCTTGGCAGTGATCTTCATGCTTTCTCTGATATCAGGCGCTGCATGTAGGTCTGTGGGATGTTTTGCAGACTCCTGCACATGTTCTAAGCCTGATCTCATGTGGATGTCTATCTGTGCAAATCAGAGAGTGCATACAAGCTAGTGCATTCAGAAACAGGGCCAACGCCAAGCTAATGTGGCTTCTGGGATCCTGAATAAGAGCTGGCTTGTCAGCTAGATGGGTTCACGCACATCAGCTTCTAAAAGTCATGAGAACGTGCCCTGTAGCAGATCCCTGCAGTCCCTTACACCAGCAGCCCACAATGGCCTGGTTCTCTGGTTGATCCCATCCAGAAAAAGTGGGAGCAACCAATGTGAATAAGTCTCAGGGTTCATCCCAAAGATGTTTTGAGCTCCAAAACAAGATCTGAGAGAAGAAATGTCTCAAAAGTAGTCAGCCAGGCTGGCTCCCTTCAGGGCAGGTTGATAGCCTTACAAAACACCCAACCTCATGCTTAACTTCCAGGACATAAACAGTCCCATTTGCATGTCCTTCATCACAGATTAAGCAACCAAAGAGTGGCCTGTCTCCTGGCACTGTCAGCTGCCGTGTGGGTATCCCCACCAAGGCGAGGATTAACCCACGAGGGCCAGTGGAGAAAATATATGACTTATCCTTTGCATTGCTTTAGGAAAGCAGTTAAGCGGACACGGTCCCCACAGCCCTACTTCTTGCCTTCTACTGTACAACCCTGCCACCTTTTTTGTTTTGGAGCAAAAAGGCCAGGAGGGAAAAGAGCAATTTCTCAAAAACAAACCAAAAGGAGATGGAGACTGGGAGAGTAGTACTGGTTTCTCTTCCATGGGTGCCAGGCACCCCGAATCTGGCAAAACATTCACCAACACAGTTCCACCCTCTCCAGCGGCACCAACACGTCTCTGAATTGTGCATTTTCCCCATTTCCCGCATCTGGAGTGGTACAGATGAGAGAGTTTTATTCCTGCCTGTCTTTCATTTCTCTTTTCAAACTGGGTATGGTTGGTTGGTTCCCTTTCTTCTTTCTTCCTTTCTTTTGTTCTTTCGGCTTCTCTTTCCCTTTCCTTTCTACGTTTGTGTTCACAAGCAAAGTGTTTTGTTTTGTTTCAGTCTTTTGGTTTTAATTGCAGTCAGATGGCAGTGCCCCTTTACGGCATGACGCTCAAATGTTCCAAGTGTGGAGTAGTTTCTTCTGCTGAAGTTTCGGCCACAGCCACCAGTAATGCCATGTTAGTTCCTCTAATTTCAACTTCTTTTCTTTCTTTCTTTCCACTTTCTCTTATTTTTTTTAATTTATTTTATTTCCCTCTTTCATTTCCCTGCACTCACCAGCCCTTGTTTGTTTTCTCTCCCCATGTCCCTGCCCACCTCCCCACATCCCCAACTCTCCCTGACCTCATTCTGTGGGCCGTGAGTAGTGTAGGGCTCCTGCAACATTCCTGGAGCAAAAGCTGATGGGCTGGGTCCTGCAAAGCATTTTATGACATGCCTAGATTTAAGCATGTGAGCAGCCCATGGAAGACAAAGGGACTCTTCATTTGTTGGAAGCTGGGTATATGTTTAATGACCCAATTTAATTTAGTTCTTGGAGTTACAGACTTAAAGATTTGGTTCCCATTAATTTTGATGATAGACAGGGTCCTCAAACTCCAGCTTCGTCACACTTAAGCTTGATGTGCTTGATATTTTTACTCCAGAGGCTGTGGAGCATTGAGTATGATGTGAGTTAGTGAATCACTTCTAAGTGAGTTTTTCTCTTATAAAAGGCTAGAGTTAAGTTTAATACCTTGTAAGGCTGCAGTTCTGATCTGATAAGTGTTGACTGCCTCTTTTGGACCCCTAAAAGCACTTGCAATTAGTTCTCAAAATCTTAAACCATTCCATAGCTCTGAGTAACAAAAGTCAAATGCTGTTAAATCTCTTCTTAGGTGCCACTGAAGTTAGTAAAGAACAACAAAAAAACCCCAACCAAACAAACAAAAAAAACCACAAAAAAATGCCAGACCTTTTTCTGCTGGAGAAAATGTTGCTATTTATATAGTTGGCTTTTTTTCCAAAGGTTAAGGTAGGAGGGAGAGCAACAAGGGAAGGTTTGTCTTTCTTCCTTCCCTTTTTGAAATGTTATTATCCTCTACATAATTTCTAAGTGATGCTATATTTTGGTTTTGATGTCTAAAGTAATATATGTAAAAAGTGTGAAACAGTCTCAGATCTAGACACCTGCAATTGGAAAACTCCTACCTTTAATTAATCTAAACAAAAATAGGCAGCTGAGTACCAAATCCCAAAATGTAGAAATAGAAAAGAAATTCAAAACACAAGATTTCCTCCTTTTTTTCTGAAAACTGAGCCATTTATATAAAATGCAAAAGAGTTTAGGGAAAAATGGACATTTCTGAAAACCAATTGTCGTTAGAAAAAGGGAGCACACAATCAGCTCTATTACGAGCCAGCCATGTCTATGAGATGCAAAAACTGAACAAAATCTCATTTATTTTTCACTGCTGAAGTAGTTTCCTTACCTTTTGCAACATTGCCCGGCTGAGATGGTGAGATGGCATTGGTCCAGACACGCATACCACAAGTCTGGAATGAACGGCTCACTGCATTTCGGATTCCTGCGACTGCAGAGAAATGCGAAACTGGCAGAAATTTCACTATTAATAAATTAGACTGTTAAACAGGAGAGGCGTTCAGTTCACAGTAAATTAATTTAAAAAGTAAAACACTCTCAAATACTTCTCCCGTATTGTCTGACATAAGTCTGTCATAAATCACATATTCTGATTCATCTTCAAATCAGAAAAAAAAAGGGGATATGAAATCCAGATCTCCGACTTATCCTGAGTTTCTAATTTAAGTGGTTTGATAGAAATCGGAGGGCTATTTTAAGATGATCTGTCTTTGTTTCTCAGCAGATAGAATACCTTAGATGATAAATTCCAGTACTGGTTTTGTTGCTTGTCCTGAAGTATCCTGTGCTCTTGTCCTTGCAAAGGGAACACTGAGTAATACACTAATTAGTTCACCCAGCCCTCATCTACCTTTATCATCCACTTCATTCTGCAGCTGAACTGCTTCTGTTTTTCTTCCTCCAAATCTATTGTAAACAAGGTTGTCAATAAGGCAAAGCCCTGATTATGCTTCATGCCACTGCTACCATTCTGCTGGCCTTCATCCCAGACCTTGGACCAGATTTGCCATTCAGTTTCGAAGTCTTGCAATATAAATCAGATGCTGTGAGGATTCCGGGCTCCCCTCTGACCTGGAATTAGCCATAGCTGTTTGGTAGAGAGCACATCAAGGATGTTCCTGCTGGGTTTGCTCATGCTCTCTCCAGTTTACCTCCTGTAGGTTTCAGAGGCTTGTTTCTGGGATAGCATGGCATGAAGAGATAGATCCTTTTGTCCATTTTTCTTGGTTTTTGGAAATCATAGACATTTTGAGCAACTCTATGGTAATGTCTGTGTCTAAGAGAGAACGGGTCAGAGAAGGTGATGTGTAACTGAGGGAACATGGTAACCCACAGATGAGAGAGCAGAGAGTAATCATGATGGAAGTGAAAAATATGCACTGGAAATTGTGCTATTTCTTGACTTGGGAAATTACAAAAAGGAAACCTTTGTATGTCTCTGACCTCTTAAGGTTTAGCTGGACTTGACAGGTGTGAGTTAAAAAAACCCTTCCCTTAGCTTGTTCTGGAGAAGGTGCTGGGCATATTTTGCCATTAGAAGACCTCTGTTCCCACATTTCCTTCCTTTTATTGCTGCCTGTAGGGTAGCCTCAGCCTGTGAAATACTGCCTCATAATTAATTTGTCTTTGCTACCTGTGAAAAATTGTTCTCTGAGACAAGGAGAAAATATCTGAAGGGCATGCCATTTCTTTGCACTGGCTGTGACTGAGAGCATCCACTGCTGATACCAGGGATTGCTATTGGATGGATGGATGGAAGGAAGGAAGGAAGGAAGGAAGGAAGGAAGGAAGGAAGGAAGGAAGGAAGGAAGGAAGGAAGGAAGGAAGGAAGGAAGGAAGGAAGGAAGGAAGGAAGGAAGGAAGGAAGGAAGGAAGGAAGGAAGGAAGGAAGGAAGGAAGGAAGGAAGGAAGGAAGGAAGGAAGGAAGGAAGGAAGGAAGGAAGGAAGGAAGGAAGGAAGGAAGGAAGGAAGGAATTCCTGCCAGGCAGTTCATTGCAAATATGGACTGTCACGTTCTGGCCATAGGGAAGATACTGGCCCAAGACTAAGGCCCTGGCACAGTGTATTCTTCTTGCAGGCAACCCACCCAAAAGTGAATGTCAGGGAGTCCTCATGACCCATCTCATGCATCATCCCTCTTACGTCATCAGAAACTCATGTGTCAAATCTCCCATCTAAGGGATTTGCTCTTTTTCTTGGCTCAGAGTCATTTCAGGAAGTCTTAGATGTCAGATTTTCTGTAGTTCCAGGACTAATGTGCATCGATATTTCCATGCATGGCTGGTTTTGTGAAGGATACTGTTCCTCAGGAGAGTGTTGTTCTCATAGTTCAAGGAATTTGAAATTGTATCCTTACCAGGGGATATTACTTGGGCCCTGGTCGTCCTTGCTTGGACTGTCAAAGAACAGCTTCCCTTACTAGGGGCGAATAATCAAGCAGTCTGCCCACAGCTACCTCATTAGCTGCCTGTCTCATTTAGAAGCATTTGATTTCCTGATCCCCTAGTTGTATGGTTCAGATTACAGCAACTGAGGTAAGAATCATCTTTTGGAGAAAATAGATATAATCTCTTGCGTTTCTGTGTTGCCTGTGCATGGGAAGAACATGCACAGTGTCCCCTTTTTCTAGTGACAGGTTTTCTATCTTGGTTTTATATGGGGACTAAATTAAAAGGAGTTTCTCTGAAACTGTCCCTAAAATTGGGGCAACGCTCTTGCTTTTAGGAGTAATACAAATTAAAGGAGGGATAAAGCATGAGAGAATGAATAAAGTAATTTTCCTGTAGTTTTCCTGTAGCAGAACTGCTGTGATGCAGGAACAGCACACTCATCAGAATAGTGGGGCAGCATGTAGCACTCTGTGCAGCACGTAAGGAGCCATCCGCTGTCTTACGTGTTGAGTCCACCTACCACCTCCCTTTTCAGAGCTCCTCTCCAGGAGCCGCTTTCTGAATAATAGAGTTATTTTTCCTTCTGCTGCTTCTTTAGCTTATGGTACTGGCTGCCTTGTTGGTGTTGACTAATGAGAAGAATTGATCACTTGCCTCTTTATAAAAGCCCTTTACATCTTTGTTGGCACCTACCATGTGTCCCCTTTGCCTTTTGTCAGGGTGCAGACCTCTTAATCTTTTTTCACGTAGATCTTTGGCTCCAAACCCATTTTTTGTCTCTTTCCATTGCTATCCTCTAAGTGCTGCCATCATGTTGCCCTGCTTCTTTTGCGAAGATGAAGTCTCTCAGGGCTGCCAGCTAGCTAAAGACCAAAACCACTTTGTTCAAGCCAGCTAGTTTTAGCTTTGTCAGCTAGTTTTTGACATTTTGAGTAAAGGCCATCATCTGCTGTTGCCGGAGCTGGGTCTACCATGTGCTTTCATAAGGCTAAGTCTTTGCCATGCTAGATGAAGCTGTGGACAATGATATCTTGTGGCCATGTTGTCACATGTCATTGTAATCATATTTGGTTGCACTGTGCGGTGGCATTGCCATATCCCAAAGTAACGCCCTTCCTCTGCAATGCAGCAGTAGCGTGGTGTGGTGGGGAGGAACAACGTGACACTGCAGCCCTACTGCTGGGTAACATCATCATGTCATGGTCCTTACATACGACCAGCACCACGCTTCCACAGTGCGGTGTAATGGTCTTCCCTTGATATCGCTGTCACTCGTCATGAGTGCTGCCGTGTGTGGGGCAAATAAAAGGACCTGCCAGCTAATTCCTTTGTCTCAAGCAATAAAAATCCTGGATTCATTGATCATGGATAATCCATAATGAAGAGTCATTAGGTAATCACAATGTCGTTATATAACAAATCATTTCACATCATGTGGCACCATAACATGAAGTTTCTTAAGTCTTATAAGTTATTCAGGAACCTTTTAAGGATGCGTAGTACCTCCAAAAAAAGGGACAGATGGAAAGGTGGCAGAAGGATGAGTTCTGCTATGAATTCAGCTCACAGCAAGTAGAATTAAGGGTAATGTCACTGGAAACCCGCTTATCTTCCCCTGAGTTTTCTTCTGAAATTTCAGTCTTGATATGATTCTTTTTAAAAAAAAATTGAACTTTTTTTTGAATTTAATTTTTCAAAAACTAAGCAAAGGTCTGAAAAGTGAAATTAGAGTAAGTTACATTCCTATGACCTGTTGCCATCTGCTGCCGGAGAATAAAGATTATGTGTTAAGTGTCAAGCAACATTTCCATAATGTTTGTAAGGGATGAATATTGTTGAGAAGACACCTGCAGGGTGAATCATGAAGAGAGCAGAAATGCCATACTCTTAGCTCGTATAAGTCAGCACAACTCAGTTGGGAAAACCCTGATTTACTCCAGCTGAATATGTGACGTTCATCATCTGAATTGGAAGGACAGAGATTTAAGTGGTGATTTAAGGTTGCTTATGTTGGGAGCAATAGTGAAGGGAATCAGGATGTCTCAACTCAGAAGAAAGTTGAATAGTTTGTCCATACACAGAGCAAGGGGCCAGGAAGGACTCACTGAGTCCAGTGTGAAGACAGCAGGAGCTCTGAAGGGAGCCCACTGCGGTTACGGATCATTACATCTGTGCTCTGGATAACAAATAAACTCAAGCGGTGCCTTGCTGAAGCAGGGTGCCCGCATATTATTTTTAATCAGGTTTTGAAGCCAGTGGATTGAAATCTACTTGCTAAAGAGAAACATAATTTACCTCCTCAGCAGCATCCCTTACAACCCCAAATCCACACCTAAATCTTGGACCCAGATCCAAATCATTGTCAGTCTGATGTTGCAGTTCTTTTCAAGAATGGAAACCCCATCCAAATTTAGATGGCTGGTTCAGACCCGTACTTAGAGGTCAGATTCATTCTCAGATGTGGTTGCCAGGTTTCTTGTTTGCATGTTGGTGGTAACAGCATACACATATGTGTGTGTTAAGAGTATGCTGGGAGACCAGATAATCCTAGGAAGCAGAGTTGACTGGTACAGACCTTTTCTAGCAGCCTCTCTTGACTTTGCTGGTTTCCAGCAATCACAATTGCAAGTTGCTATTGGAATGACTTCATCTACCAAGCCACGCATCAGGCATGTTGTGCTTGCTCATACTTGCATGGCAGACACATCTAGAGTGGCATGTTATGGAGAAAGTCTTATCTTTCCATTTGGCTCTTCAGCCTGTCTGGTTTTTTCTCTGCACTTACTGCTTGGCCAGTTTTATTAATGCATTACTGCAAATGATAGCAAAGAGGGATTTCAGTATAATGAGGCAGATTTCAGAGGGCTGAGGGAGAAGTGGAATAAAAAATTCTGTTTAGGTGTTGCTTGGTTGAGGGCTGTCTGGCTGCTGCTTTTTTTTTTTTTAAATAATACTCTGAAATTATAGTTTATATTTGACATTAAAGATCATTCAGTTTGTCATCCTGTATAAAGTTAGAAGTTATCTGATTATGTCATGGCCCTTACCAAGTCTCATAATACTTGTTTTAATTGGAAAACAAGAAAAAAAGTATATTCCATTTACCTGCTCCCTTAGGTAAATTGCATTGCTTAATAAACACCACTAAGGAACACCGCTGAGCCTGGACAGGTTGTAGAAATATTTGCAATCAGAGTATCATTATGCCTATAAAAATAACCTGTCACTTCAGTATGTGGTCATTACAGCAGAACTGATGTAACAATCCTTGAAAAACTCTTAACTGAAGCCAGGGCGTTACATCCTGATGTCCAAGCTCCAGCTTTGTTCAGGTAAAACTCTCACTGAGGTCTGTGAGAGCGGTACCTGGATAACCAGCAAGTAAACATTATTAAAAACTTGATCATATACCCAAAAATGGTAAGCAAGCCCCATGTAAGTACTGTAAAACGCGTGTCATGATATCTGTCCTGTAATTTATTGTCGTGCCTGTATTTGTTTGTTAGCGTATAGGTTGAGGTTTTCAATGCAGAAAAATCTTGAAGCTCAACTTGTTATTCAGCCTGTGCATAGGTCTACTCTTATCTGTTAAATAAAAGCCCACAGAGAAATTCTCCTGGTACTCTTGGTGCACCAATGCTGCCAAATATATAGGATGACTGGCAGCTTAAAATCTCCCTAGTAAGCTGTTAAAATTGCTTGGGACCCTTTTTGGTCAGAGAGCTGAATGTCTAAATAGTCCATGAGCAGCTTTCCCATTTCTGGAGCCATCATTTATAGATAAAGTGGAGGTTCATGGGGCAGTACTTGCATTACAGAAAACTGTTTTATCCAGGTTTCTGGCTTGTGAATTAAGAAGTGGCTTGAATTTTAAGTTATTTTAACCTAGAATGTACACCCAACTGTAAACTTACTTACAATAATTGCTAAATATAGAAACAACTGTAATTTTTTTAACACATGCAGCTGGGGAGGTCACACAAGGAAGCACAAAATTTTCTGTTCACAGAAAAATTGGGTCAGGTATCAGCTCTCCTGATATTCATTGATGTAGTGTTGTAGGGACTGTCAGCTGTAGAGTAAGGGAGCAACAGCAAAATATCAGTCTCCACATCAGCTCTAGGCTTGTCCGTTTTAGTCACTTGAAACCGTGACACATGTCCCCGGTGTTGGTGTCTTCCATGTGCTGTGGAAGTCCAAGTGTCTGTAACCCAAGTACCGACAGCCATCGTGACAAACCAGTCTCTGCTGCAACTGTTCCCCTTCGCTTTGGCAACCTACAGTGATTGTATTTTGTCTCCCCTCCTTGGGAAATACCATCGTTGTGGACTAGTGACATAGAATGGGAAGGGTGTGAAAGGGGGAGTGAGGTATCTGCATCCTTCCTCCCCACCTCAAGTTTTATGCATGATTGCACCATTGAAAAGTAGTCCCTCCTGTAGAAACGTGTGTCACCTGTTTTGGTAGCGTGAGTGTGCAAAGCATCTTCCTGCTTCCCTGTGACAGGGGCTCAGAAGACATCTAGCACAAGTATTCAATTGCAGAAGAAGTCTTCTGAAGCCCCATGGGATCAGGAGGCTGAATTAGCAACCCACGTGGAAGCAGGTGAGGCTGAAGTGGAGCTGAATTCTCTTTTCCTCTCCCTTGACAGGGCATCCCTTTGGAGCTCCTGTGTGGTCCTACCTCTCCTGGCTCTCACCTGGATGTCTGCAGTTCTGGCAATCACAGATCGGCGGTCAGCACTCTTCCAGATCCTTTTTGCCGTCTTTGACTCGTTGGAGGGCTTTGTCATCGTTATGGTCCATTGCATCCTAAGGCGGGAGGTGAGATGAATCATAGAGTTGTTTAGGTTGGAAGGGACCTTTAGAGGTCATCTAGTCCAACCCCCCTGCAGTGAGCAGGGACATCTTCCACTAGATCAGGTTGCTCAGAGCCCCGTCCAGCCTGGCCTGGAATGTTTCCAGGGATGAGGCATCGACCATCTCCCTGGGCAACCTGGGCCAGTGTTTCACCACCCTCATTGTAAAAATTTTTTTCCTTATATCCAGTCTAAATCTACCCTCCTTTAGTTTAAAACCATCACCCCTTGTCCTGTCACAACAGGCCTTGCTAAAGAGGTTGCCCCCATCTCACTTAAAGTCCCCCTTTAAGTACTGAAAAGCCGCAATAAGGTCTCCCTGCAGCCTTGTCTTCTCCAACAGGTCCATGTCCTTCCTGTGCTGAAGGCTCCAGAGCTGGACGCAGCCCTGCAGGTGGGGTCTCACCAGAGTGGAGCAGAGGGGCAGAATCCCCTCCCTCGCCCTGCTGGCCACACTTCTTTTGATGCAGCCCAGGATACTATTTGCCTTCTGGGCTGCAAGCACACACTGTTGGCTCATGTCCAGCTTTTCATCCATCAGCACCCCCAAGTCCTTCTCCGCAGGGCTGCTCTCAATCCCTCCATCCCCCAGCCTGTATTGATATTGGGGGGCTGCCCGACCCAGGTGCAGGGCTGTCTTCTTTTGAACGAGTCATTCTCTTTTATGTAACCAACAGAATTCCCATAGAAAACATCTGAAAAATATCCAGTCAGACTGGTAGCTTCTTTAATCCAATGAACTTTTGCCTTTGTGTAGACAGTGACCACAAAAATGGCCATGACAGTATCAGTCAGAAGGAAGGAGGGATGAATCAATGGTTGTCGTGCTGAGTGCACTGCAGAGCGGAACGTGGGGGATAGTATTAGGTTAGCTAACATGTCAGGTTTTGTTCATTTAACACCAAAATTAGTATTACCAGAATGTTTACACCCCATCTCCAAAAATGGAATATTAAGAAAAATAATTTGTTTGATTTCAAGAGGGCCAACTTGCACCGAGATTTACCGAATGATTGTGCATTGGCATTAGTGCTTAGACGTTCAAGCCAGAAAGTAAATCTAGCAATAATCAAGCAAGGAAATTGAGTAAATTCTCTCCAGCCTCCCTGTGGAGATTTAAAATGGTGAATTGTATCAGGAAAGAAAAGGGCGAATCTTTTATGTTTCTTTTATTCTTTTCATCCTACTGGGTAGATAGACTATTAATAACAGAGACAGGAAGGTGGTTTTTTTTTCAATATTCATTTTATCTTCTTACAGCTCCTTTAAATTAAGTAAAACAGATTAATTTCTTATGTCAGGCCAATGAAATCAATAGAATTACACCACTGGCTTGGCTGAGACTCCTTCGACTAATTGCATTATGAATATGGGCCTGCATTTAACTCCCATTGCTGTCACTAGCATTTTTTTTCCATAGATTTCAGTGAGCTTTGGATCATATACATATTACAGCCAATATAGGATCATAAACAGACATTGCAGACCCTGATATAATGATTTATGCAATAACATCCATTGTAAGCATACAAGATGCAAAATAGAAGATATTTTTATTCTTGATTATATAAATCGAGTAACTAGAAGTGACCAACACAGTGACTCAGAATACCTCTAAGACCTTTGAGTTGCTCTGTTAATATGTGAGATATGTATCGTATAAACAATTTGAAATGTATACCTGAATGCTACTAAAGTAGATCCATGTTCTTTCAATCTACCAAGGTTTTTATTTCTTTTCTCCTCTTCAGCAGAATTTAATATGGTTTCGTATCCCTGTCTGACTCTGACTTTTGCAAATCCATTTGTTCCTGCAGGTCCAGGATGCCGTGAAGTGCCGAGTAGTAGATCGTCAGGAAGAGGGCAATGGAGACTCAGGGGGGTCGTTTCAGAATGGACACGCTCAGCTAATGGTAGGGAAAACTACCACCTAGTCTATTATTAAGGGACCTATGGGCATTTTTAACTCATAACCGATCAAGAAAGGGCTCTGTCCATCATAGATTTTGCAATTGTCATTCTTTTTCCTTTAAACCTGCGCTTGAACAAGCATAGCACTTAGGATCGCCTCTTTGACACAAATCCGGTTTCTTTTCATTATGATATTAAGGGGTTCAAACTTACACCCCAGGTTTTGCAGACAAATTGGTGAGACCCTTTCTTTCCCAGAAAATGCAAAGCTAAAATATATCTCCCAGGTCTTCCAGACCTTTTCATCCCCAATATGCTGCCTTGTCCTAGCTGGAGCTGGGAGGCAGTAGTTTAATACTGTTTTAATCACAGTGTGTTGCATCATTATTATTAAGATGTTGTTTCAAAAGGATTTGTTTCTCTCGGAAGCTCACTTGTTTACATTGTTTCACTGGGAGTATAGCTTAAGCAGTGTAAACCTTGGTCCTGTTGTGTAAGTCCTTTACGAACAGTCTAGATAAGGCCACAGAAGAACAAGCTATGTAGAATCATCTTGCAACTGCTTCAGTGTTATGATGTAGATGATATAAGAGGTATTTGATTTCTGAGGCTGGGGTAAGGACATCAGGACAATCGCAAGATCCAAAAATGTCCAGTTAATATTAGACCTATATCATAACCCACGGTGTTTGTTTCCAGTCACTCCTGTGCTAAGCTAAAGAGCTTGTGCTTAGGTACAAGGTCTCATTTCAAACAGTTAAATCTTTAAGTCAAGACAACAAGATATGTATAATTCTACTGCAGTTCATATGTATTTATTGAAAAGAGGGGCCTCATTTTTAATTTAAATGCATAGTGTTATTTTCAGACAGGTTCTTGCTATGCCTATCTATGGGTAATTAGAAAGCCCCTTGCATGCCTAGTACTTTCACTTCTTCAATAATAGACACCATAAACATATCCAGCCTCAGTCTTCCTTTCAATAAGCTAACACACTGCGCTTTTTTCTCCTTCTGTAAGACATTTGCCTTCAAATTATTTATATAACCCTTTTCCACATGTCCTTCAGACTTTCACCATCCTTTAAAAATGTGTATGCTATGTTTGTTATTCTACTGTCTCCATCTCAAGCCCTCTATTCTGAGGTTTCAGATTTTTGTCTCTCTGTATAGCTCCCTGTTTTCGTTCATTATCAACCACCTTGCAAAATTCTGTGTCAGCTACAAGTTTTTTAGCGAAGAGAGTACATTTACTTCTTCACTGTTGATGGATGTGTTGAGAAGTAGAGACCTTACAATCAGTTTCTTCACATTCAGACACAAAAAGCTCTGGAATCTAGACACGAATGATGACTCCTCACTGATATTTTTAGAGGGGTACAATGTTATTTTATAGTGACTGAGTTGTAAAATAACCAAAGAAATCAAAAGCTTTGCAGGATGACATTTTTGCCATTACCTTTTCCAGTAATCTCCAAATCTGCCCAGCAAGTGAAAAGAAGCTTAGATGAATAGAACTGTTTTCCACAAAATCTTGTTTACTGGTGTTAAATATAAACCTATATTTTACTTATTTATCAGTAGGACTAGTACAGGCTGCTCAGTTACATTTTTCTGGAACTCCTATCATGAAAATGAGATTATATTTTTCTGTGTCATCCCATTTGCCCATTTAAAAGTTAGTTCAGTCTTATTTCTCTTCTATTCTTTTCAGATTTATTTGATATCCCAGATAATTTACTAAGAAAGTAGCATCATGAAGGTTGAGATGATTCCTCAGCCAGCTCTTCAAAAACTCTTGGATCTCAACTGGCTAATATTGAATTGTTTATCCCAGGGGGATGGGGATTTTTTTTCACACTCTCAGTATTAAACTGGAATGCATTTAATCACATTGATAAAATTATATTAAGTGTCTTCTTTCTGAAATGATACTAGAAATAAAGAGTGAACTCTTCTACCTTTTGCTAATCTGTGGCTTTTCCATTACTCCATGAAAACGCAAGACCCACTGTGACTCAGTGTATCCAGTTCTTTAAGACATTATCTGCTAAAAGCTTTGGGAAAGGGATTAACTCATACTGGGAGAAGAAAGGAGTTTTGTTTGGCTGTACAGACCACTTGAAAAAGTTATTCAGCCTTTGTGCCTACAAGGACCATTGATTTTATACGCAAAGAGTTTCAGAAGCGGAGACTTGTTTCCACTTTACGTGACTTGGTGATAGATCACAAGAAAGCCCAGTGGGTATGGAGGGTTTTCAGTGGCATCCCCAGATCTTTTTAAGGACTGGAAGGGAACCCACTTAGACTAAGTGTGGGGTGATATATCCAAGGCAGATCAGGCCAGGAACCTGTCCCCTGTTTTTCAGAAATGTACGTAAACATGTTCCAGGGAGATATTTTAATTTGGCAGCCCAGGAATTAGTGTATGGGTGAGCAGATGAATCCGGTTGAAAAGCAATGTTACAGCTTTACCACTGCCTGCTGTTCAAAAGCCACAAGTGGAAAAAAGTGATTTGTTTCCCATGTTTCAAAGCCCAAGCAAAATGTCTCCCCTCCACTCTCCTGGCAATGGTTGTGTCTGCCTCACTAATAAAAGTGGGATTTTGCATGTTCCAGATGGCTTTCTCTCCCCCACCACCTCCTTTTGACCATGTCCTCTGTGTTCTCTGTTTTTCAGACCGATTTTGAGAAGGATGTGGATATGGCTTGTAGATCAGGTGAGCACATCACAGGTGAGAATCAACAAGTGACCTGGTTTGGGGATTGAACTAGGCCATTTTTTTTTTCCTTTCTGTTTTATTTGTGTGTGTCTTAGTGGCTTGCATGTACTTGCGTGGACTGCCCTTACTCTCAACCCTGACCAAAAGCAAGCAACATCCCTAATTCTCTAGTTTGTTTTGCTTATCCTATTTCCCCAAAGCTCTCTTGGTCTTTAACTAAGATTAAGCCTTGCCCCTGAGTTATTATTTCTCACCTATGGTCCGTGTAACACGGTGGCAGAGAAGAGTATCAAGGAAGAAAGGATTGGATCCATCTCTTCCTACTGTGATCCTTCTTTGCTTTAGCAACCCCTACCCAAGGGGGTCACACCAACCTCAGACAGCTCTGTGGTCAGAAGAGGTGTATTTGAGAAGGTCTGGAATCTGGAGAGCCTCCCCACGGCTCCACCTGGCTCCATGCACACTTCCAGTGCGGTTGTAAGCTGCCTGTATGTATGGGTGTATGCCTGTACATAGGTGGGGCAGTCTCTCCTCTTTTGCCTGCACCTTTCTGCTGTGTGTTCAGTCACACACATTCATTATGATCCTGAAGATCTGCATGAGTTGATAGTCCCTTTCCCCAATAACTATCTTTTCTGTTATTCCCCTGGGGGTGTCTGTGCTGTCTGGATTCTCCTTTGCTACCTGTTCATCTCTGCAGGTTTCATCCTCTCCTGGACCTGGCATGCCTGACCATTTGGCTGGGTTTTATTTCTTACCCTTTGTAGATATTTAGGCTTTTATTTATTCTCCCCTCTTCCAAGCAAAAGAAATACTAGCTTGGTTGGCACTTGCATATAATTCACATCTTCCAAACCAGGATCTCCCCTAGCCAAGGACATACTGTGTGTTGTTACCATCATGGAAAACTTCTCTCTCTCTTTTTTTGTCACTTTCCCCCTTTCTTTCTCTCCTCCCCTTTTTTCTTTCTGTTTTCCTCCTTCCTTCTCTCTTTCTATGCACATCTAACCGTCCCTTTCATTTATCTTTTTCTTTATCTAATCTATCATTTATTTATCTGCTTCTAATATATTTATCTATAATTCATCTCTTTCTCTATATCTTGCAATCACTTATTTATCTCTGTCCTCTGTTGTCTGTCTTGCCGTACCTGTTATTTATGTATTTCTATCTCTGTCACCATTTATCTCTGTCACTGTGTTTCTGTGTATTGTCTGTCATTGTCACTATCATTTATCTATCTAATATCTATCTATATCTTATTTATCTTTTCCTGTCCTTCTCTCTGCCTCACTCCCTCTCCCCATGCTTATCACAGTCACAGTATATTTATCTCACTTAGCCCTGTGATATCTTATTTCATGGTCTCTTTCTGTCCATTTATCTCTTTTCAGGGTCTGTCCATTTTTTTCTTTCTGTTTCTCTGTCTCACACTCTCTAATCTAATTTCTAGCTGTCTCCCTCTCCTCATTTGTCTTCTTTCTTCCTTTTTGACACTCAAGACCTCAGTTCCATAAAATCATACGCCATAAACATGCATGTGAGACCAGGTCTGACTTGAACGCACGCTCAGTGAACATGATCCAGGCTGGGTGTTGGCACACACAACCAGCTATACAGCCAGCAGCCCACCTTCTGCTGGAAACCAAGCCAGACCCTGAACTCCTGCAATAAAAGAGTCTTTCTGGATCTGCTACTGAGTTTCTTGCTCTCAAATCGAGCTTCCCAGAGGAAAGGAAGGAGCTGATTGGTTTCACATGACTTCAGGGCAGAAGACCCTGGATCAGAAGCTTGCTAACACCCTAGGCTTCCTTTACTTTGCCAATATACAGCTATAAAATTTGTCTACCTGAAGATATATTCCTCTTCTAATAAAATGCTGTTAGTCTACACCAACCTAAGCAGTTAATAATAATCCACATTTCAGAGAACTTTCTATATGGTGCACCATGCTAAGCATTCTGCTTTTGATTAATAAAAAATAGAAATCTGTTCATTGGTTTCTGGCCATCATTTCTCCTGGAGGCACCAGCTCGCATGTTATGACAGATTGGAGCTATGTCTGATACTGCTCATAACCTCCTCACTTAGATTCATTGGTAGGATTGGGTCCATGGCTCAATGTTGAAAGCTCACTCCGCTCCATGCTTGGACATTGTCAAGTGCAAACCTCTCCAAACGTACCTTCAGCAGCTGATGTCAGCATGGAGAAGAGCCTGAATCAATAAATCTTACTGACGCTCCCAAGTGAAGGATTTGACTTCAGTCACATCTTCCCACAGCGTATGCTATGAATGCACTGGAATGCTCTGATTTATCCTAGCGTGTCTTCTAGCAATATCAAGATGACCGTGGCTGTCATAGTTACAGCCAGTGTGTTCAGCTTTCAAAGCTTTTTAAAAGATCTTTTATTCTACTTGGTCTCGTTATCCTGCCTTGCCTGCTCTGTAGTCTTAGAGGGGATCTTTGCTCTTCTACCACCCATTGATCCCACTATGAGTTGGTAGAAAAATGAGTGTGTTCTCAGTTCCATGGGATGCCTATGTCATGTCTTGCCTCTGTCCCAGGTGGAGCAGACCTCTAAGATCATCGAGTCCAACTGTCAACCCAGCACCCCCAGGCCTCCTAAACCATGTCCCGAAGCACCACATCTACAAGTTTTTTGAACTCCCCCAGGGATGGTGACTCCCCCACCTCTCTGGGCAGCCTGTTCCAGTGCCTGACCACTCTTGCAGGAAAGACATTTTTCCTAATATCCAATCTAAACCTCCCCTGAAGCAGCTTGACCCCGTTTGCTCTCATCCTATCGCTAGTGACCTGGGAAAGGACACCAACATCCACCTCGCTACAATCTCCTTTCAGTCAGCTGCAGAGAGCGAGAAGGGCTCCCCTCAGCCTCCTCTTCTGCAGGCTAAACCCCCCCAGCTCCCTCAGCCGCTCCTCGTAAGACTTGTATGTTAAAGGACCTTTGTTTTTTTTAACTTCTGAGATGGGTGAAAGGAGAACATGCATTTATTTCTCCTTTCCTGTGCTTAAATAAAGGGTAAGTAGCCTTCAGTCCTGCACCGCTTTGCCCCTGCCCCACAGTCTGTGATCTCCATACCTGGGAACATCATGGCCAGTGTCATTATCTTCCTAAGGCCTTTGTTGCAGCCCGAAATCAAATAAGCAATAGATTCTTATGCCTAGAAAAGGGACAGATGTCTTGTTGTGGGCAGTGTTGTGTGGGAATGAGTGTCTGTGTGTCCTTTTCAGAGCTCCTAATTGGCATGTTCACCTCATCCTCAGTTTAAGGTTTTCCTCTCCTATCAAGGAATAGTCACGGCACTCTTTTCTTTCCTCAAGGGAAATTGAGAAACACTAAATAATTAGCTCTCACAAGGGCTTGGCATGATTACTAGAATGTAAGCTTTTTGGATAGCAGTTAGAAATTTATAACAAAATACGGCGTGTTTCAAAGTACTGATTTATTGACACTGAAACTCTTCTTGCAAAAAGATCATCCTGAAGCAGTTTGGCGAATTTAAAACAAACAAACAAAAAACTTAGATTTGACATCATTGATAAAGCTGCATTTCAGCTATTTTCTGAATTAAAATAATTTTTATATGAAAGCAACCTCTTATTTTAAAAAAACCTACTCTTTTATAGGCTAATAATATGTATTATATGTACACGCTACATTTGCTAAATATATAGACATGTATTTGCTTTTCAAGATACTGTAATTGATGTGATAACATGTGATGGCCTAGTTTTGAGTTTTCACCATGATTGTGTTGGGAAATTTGCAGTGTAAAGGATTCTTTCAAAATGAGATATTTTTTTTTTCCTCCTTAGCTTTAGCTTTGCCTTCACCATCCTGGAGATATATATGTATATAAAGAAAAAAAAAAAACACAAAACCAAACAAAACCACAAAAACCCCAGTATAAAACACTGTTCTGCCACCATAGCCTCTTTCTGAGAGGCCCAAGGGAACATGCTAGCATGGTGTGACTGTGAAAGGTGTATTGATGTATTAACAAAAACTTAGGTGAGGTGCTAAGGATACTTGTCTGTCTCCCTAGTGCTGAATAAAGACATCACCACCTGCAGGACATCAACCATCACAGGAACACTGAAGCGTCCGTCACTACCAGATGAAGAGAAATTGAAACTCAATCACCAGAAGGGGTCATCAAACTTTAACAGTCTTCCAGCCAATGTCTCCAAGATGCATCTCCAGGGCTCACCGCACTACCTGGGGGCCATCAACCTGAACGAGTTCAGCAATCACAGTCTCACTCTGAAGAAGGACAAGAACCAGCCACCTAAGTCCATCTACATCTGTGATGGGGATATATTCAAGAAGTTGGACTCAGAACTCTCCCGGGCGCAAGAGCAAACACTGGACACCAGCTATGTCATTCTGCCTACAAACACGTCTACCTTACGGGCCAAACCGCCCAAAGACGAGAGCAAATACAGCATCAATATTGACCAGATGCCCCAGACACGGCTCATCCACCTCAGTATGGCTACTGACCCAGGATTTGTTGTCAAGAGTCCTCCACGGGAGCCTGTAACCATGACATGCAGTGAGGTACAAGGTTCCCCCATGATACAGCAACAGCAGCAGCTGGCTCCACAAAATATCTCCAACGAGACACAGATTCCCAACAGCCTGTGTGACACAGGAGACTCAGGGAACTCGGGTGTGGTGTCTAAGAGCGAGACTGTCTCCACCCTTTCCATGAGCTCCTTGGAGGTAAGCGTGTGAATTACTGTCTTGTTCTCAGATCAGAATGATGCCCTGCTTTCAACACTGGCCGCACCAGGTGTTTCAAGAGAAGCACCTTAGGCCAAATGCAACCCACCATGCAGTGCCAGTATTATATGATCATGGGGGATCACTGGCATGTGTTACCATTTTGTAATCTAACATTTAAAATCCCTCATGACTTCCGTAGGCATATTCCATTGCTGGATGGACTGTCTTTAGCCCTACAGGTAATGCAGGTTTCCTCTTTTGATGACATCAGTCATGATACAGATGAGAAAACCCTAGTGATCACATGTGTTAATTGACCCTAAGGCATGCCCCACAATGCTCTTAGCATCAGAAGGATGTCAGAGGTTTTGCATGGATCAGGCTGCCCAGAGAGGTGGGGGAGTCACCATCCCTGGACGTATTTAAAAGACGTGTAGACATGGCACTTCAGGGCATGTTTTGGGGGGCCTGGTGATGTTGGGTTGATGGTTGGACTTGATGATCCTAGAGGTCTTTTCCAACCTTAATGATTCTATGATTCTATAAGTGCAGCCCTCTCTTTCTGACCTGTGATAACTCATTACATATATTAGAAGTTCTCCCTAGACTGTACGCTGACGTCTGTCCTAGTTTTCCTACTTCTCAGCATCTGACCCTTTTCTTGCCTACTGTCAGAGAGCAGGTCTCAGCCATTGCTGTCCAAGCTTCAGTCTTGGCTGACTGATGCTCAAAAGCACGAGTAGATGACTTGGCTGAGCCTCTCTGCTTTCCGTTCTGTGAACCACCTGCAAGCTCATACCTAGAACAGGGGCTTGAATTGGACAAACTCCCATGCTCAGCACATGCTCAGCCCTCCTTGGCACTCAGTGTTTTTTGATAGGAATCCTTCTAAATGGCCAGCACTTTCCATCACAAAGAGCCAGAGAAACATGTTAAAGGTGTAGGAGGAAGGAAAAGGAGAAGGGCTCTCCCTGTCTTATCTACCATGTGGTTCAGTTTGTGCCCAATGACCAGCATCAATCCCTTACTAACCTTCACCCATCTCTTTTTCTTTTGAATACCCAGAGGCGGAAATCCCGGTATGCAGAGCTAGATTTTGAGGTAAGTACATCCTTTTCTGAATGCGTTTTTCAATGTGTAGGACAAGAAAGAGAAATACTGCCTTCTTTTCTTTCTGGCACCTTTGCAGGAGTGCTGCCTTTGCCAAAAAGCTTCTTCAAGGGTTTAAAAATGGTGGATTGAAAGACTTGTGTTGGCTGCCCAGTAAGGCTTACCCTGTGCTGATAAAAAAAAAAAAGGGTGATTTATATTGGCTCAAGCTTAATTTATAGAGCAGCTTCTGTGTTAACTTTTGTAAATCAAGATCTTTCTTTGGCTTGCCCAAGGACTGTAGCTTGTCCTCTGTGAGTAAAATGCTTACGGAGTGTTGATGGAGCGGTACAGGTGACTGCACCATGTTCCTGTTTGGGAAGCACACGTACATTTGATTAGTGGCCTAAAATGCCTTGCCTTTTGTGCACAACATCTGTTGCTTAACAGAAAGGAAGCCAATATATCCCCAGTGTCACAATGCATCATCAGCCCTGGTCTTTCACACCTATTAATGAACCTCACAGAATTAGCCTGGGTGGAAAAAGTCTATACTGTATGTAAGGAAATGGCTGTCCTCACACCTGAGGCAGTGTGGAAAGCTTTTGAAAGAGCCAATCCTCCACAGAGGATCTGTGGGGGCTACTGAGAGCTAGTGTAGCTATCCTGAGTCCAGTCATGGCATCCTTCCCGGGAGAGCTACCCTTTCCCTTCAAAGCTACTAGCTTATTCAGAAACAGTCACGCTAAGGGCCCAGGAGGAGTTGCCTTAATGCTAGAATCACTTCAGAGCTCCAGGTTGTGAGCTTGGTCTGAAATTGAGGCACCATGGGTACATCTAAGCTGATACTTCAAGTTGGTCCCGGACTATTTGAGCCACCTTATCCGATTGGCAGAGCACAAGAAAACCATATTCAACATGCTTTTACATGCAAAGGGAAGTCCTTGTAGAAACTGGTCCTGCCTCTTCTAGGCAGTAAAAGATAGAAGTGAAATGCAGAACAGCCAAAATACAAAGAAAGAGGCTGCCCAGAGAGGTGGTGGAGTCACCATCCCTGAAGGTGTTCAAAAAATGTGTAGATGTGGCACTTTGGTTTAGAAGGCCTGGTGGTGTTGGGTTGATGGTTGGACTTGATGATCTTAGAGGTTTTATCCAACCTTAATGAATCTGTGATTCTATGGAATGGAAATTATGGAAGAGTTTCTGATGGAACTTCTTGTATCCAAATCCTACATGTTTGGGTAAGCTCTGAACACATTTGCAGAGGAGGCACACTGAGAACAGAGTGGGCATGGGGTCACGTGTCAGTTAAAGAAGGACAGCAAAGCTTCCTAGGTCAAGCTGGCAGAACACCTCCTGTCAAACACAAACTCTGCTGTATAAACAGTTGGCAGTTGCAGGTTTAGGGTAACCATAACGTGAAAAATCGGTCTTTTCCACTTTCTCCCACCATCTCATTCTGAAAATAAAGGCAGTGCTACACTGGCTCCTCAGTGAAATTGGAAGGCAGTTTAGGCATGCCAGACTGCACCTTCAGGGAGAGAGGCGGGTTCTAATAATGTATGTAACCTTGGGGGGAAGATATGTTGTTTCTGTACAGCTCAGTAGGGTTTGCTGACCCATGGCCCTTGTGTTTGCTTCAGAAAATCATGCACACAAGAAAACGTCACCAAGACATGTTCCAAGACCTGAACAGAAAACTCCAGCACGCAGAGAAGGAGAAGGAGTCTCCAACAACGGACAGCAAGGTTAGTCAGACACTTGCAGAACCATCAGCTCCTAGAGCTCTCTAGTGCCAGCAGGAGCACAGGAAGAAGCAGAAAAGTGTAGGAGCCCTCATCGAATGCCTTTCCTTGATTTTTCTGTCCATGCATGTTGCAACAAGCACATGTGAATCATACAGGACACAGAGAGTCACAGAGGTACCACTAGTTTAACTAAAGAGTGGTGAGCAGCCCAGAAGGAGAATGCCTGTCCTCGTGTCTGTTCATGGTGAATGGAGCCTGTTGTCTGGTTCGTCTCTGTTCCCTGTGTCCTCGTCTGTTCTTTGCATTCCCGTTCAGGTCATCTCTGAGTGCCCCATCCATCCACTCATAACTAGGAACTGGAAACCAGAACAGCCTTGAGGAAATCTAGGTGGAAAGGGGAGAGGGCAGAAGGTGACGACAGCAGGAACCTTCTATCCCACTTGCAGGGTCTGAGCTGGAAGCCAAGGCAACAGTGTTGGGCATAGTTATTTAGGAAAGCCACAGCAACGGGGTTTAAGCTGTGATGGTGGCAGCACTTCCTGAGGACTGCATGCTAATGAAATGCAACATGAGGGTGTTTGCGGCAGCTCATCACCGTATACATGGCCCTCCTTGACAGGAGCAAACTTCCAGGGCAAGAAGAGACTTTGAGGGAGGCAGGCTGAGGGAAAGACCTTGCAGCCTTGCAGCAGGGCAGGGATTTGGTACTAGGAAAACATACAGGAGCTTTTGTACTAAGTGATGTGGATAACGCAAATAAGGCAGGGCAGGCTGATGGCACCTTCCCCCATGCCTCAGCCCATTAAGCCTGCTGGGCAAGAGCCGAAAGGTTACAAGGAAGGGTATCTACTCCAACTGAAGGGAAAAACAAGCAGAAAGGTCAGGTTGGCAGTCAGAAATGAAATTTGGGTTGTACCTGCACTCAGGAGAGGGGCAAGGTGAGCTGTTTGTAACATTCTTGGTCATTTGCAAGCAAAGTCAGATCCAGGATGCGGAGTCACCTACAGCATGACCACGGAAGTACTAGTGGGGTTTATTCTGATGGGACTCCCTTAGAGGCAAGATGCAAGCTCAGAAGGTGATTGAAGAAGAGGTTTAGTTTGGTTCTTTGTAGAAGCAGAGCACAGCTGTGCCTTTGGTCTGTGTTCAGATCTCACAGCATTGCTGTGCTGAATTCCAGAGACATGGTCCCAGCAAATCCTACTTTTATTTTGTGTGGCAAGATGTCATTATGGGCTGTACAGTGTTACAGAATGAGAGGGATAGTGAATTTAGCAGACAGGTTCAGTTCAAAGAAGCCTGTGTTGGCCAAGAATCCCAAAGCATTTCACTGAATTTGCATCTCTCTGCTTTTTTTCTATTATTTAGGTATGGTACAGCTGTAAAATCAGAAATGCCTAAATACTACGTAAAAGCTAATCTGTGATATGATTGCAGGAGTGTTATATAGATTGAGATGTTCTGAGCACTTCGGAGATGCATCTGTCTAGAATTAAAGTTACCCGTCTCAACATCAAAGAGCTTTGAACTGCTGAGAAAAAAAGCTGTGAAGGTGGCCTTTGCATATTGACTGAATCTTTTTCAGGCCGTGATTTTGACTTGGGTGTAACCTGAGAGGGTGAGCTTGCAAAGATCATTACTGGCAAGTCAGTAGTGGGTATTGGTTTAAAACCATCCAAAGCAGTATAAAGAAAACTAAATAGCTTTCTTCCCCTCTTTTTCTGCCATTTGCTGCTGGGGACCCCACTGGAAATCATCTCCCATCTTCAGCTTGCCCTGAGAAGGCAAACTGCGGCTACCAGGGATTAAAATAACAACAAAAGATTTTTTCTCTCTTTTATGTATGTTTAGGTTATAAAACGATGGAGTATTTCTTCTGGTGGAAGTGATAAAACTAACGTTAGCGTAAGTCTGGCTTTTGTTTTGCATTGAGGAGCATTGTAGGCCTGTTCCAAACCCTTCCATGATGCATGAATCCAAACTTCCTTCCAATGCTTCTTCACCAGTAGAAAAGTCCTTGCCTTGTGGGCATGAACAAGGTCATAAAGATCCTGGATTACCCTTGAACCCTTTCACACCTAGCATCACAGAGCAGAAGGGTTGTTTACTGGGTCTAGTCCATCTGCCTGCATTGCTGTATCTTTGATTTCCCTTTTAAATCAGCAGCTACAAAGTCAAGCTACCAAGTCTCTCTCCAGCCTTGGCAGTTTCCCAGCCTCTCCCAGCAGCATGTCCCATTGTCCTTGGTACTTTCCTAGATATCATGCTTTTCCTAATCTTGCACTTCGTCTCTCCTCCTTCAACTCCAAGGTCAGAAAGGTGCTGCTGAGATTTTAACTAAATGTCTACATAGGACAGACCTCCTTTGGGACTTCCTAGGAATGGCGCTGGTCCTTTTTAGGGATTGGTTTGAGTTTCATTTTCGATGTACATGTTAGTCCTCACTGTACTTCAGTGCACTGGCCAAAACTGATTACCTCATCACACTGAATACATAGTTCCTCTCAGATTAACTACTACATTGTCAAATTGAAGGAAGCACCAACAGAAGGATGGGAGGAAGAAATAGATCTTCCATCTCTTTAGGAAGAGGGGTTGAAAATTCAACCATCGCATGTGTTTACTGTTGAGAATTTCTCCAGCTGCAGTGGTAAAATATGGGTTTTAAGGGGTCTTCAGCAAAGACCTGAAGGTTTGTATGAGCGCATATGTTGCTCCTAAGTATTCTGACACATTTAACTTTGGATAAATATTACCACAGTGCACACTTGAAAAATAAAGACGACTGCCCTTTGCCCACTGTCGCAGAGTAGTTACTGGCAGAGCTGCAGACATAATCAGGGAGTCCTGCATGTTAGAGCTGTTCAGCTTTCCTCCTTTACAAGGTCCATTTCTGATGTGAGAATGACCCAATCCTTATCAAAGGCAGCCTTGCCAAAGGCCTCTGAGCTTGTCCCTCATCCTGCAGATGCAGGGACAAGTTTGGAGACAAATTCTGCTTTCCCCTCACCCAGAGGACAAGGACTCCTTCCTTGGGACCTTTCTTCTCCCTTGCACTGGAGGACACAGGGTGGAAGCATGCATGCGATCCAAAGCAGTGTGCAACACTGCTGCTAGCCATCACATGTCACCGTTGAAGTCAGAACTGCTACAGCAAAGGTCTGGAGACTAATCCATATCCCGCTGAAACTGGGGTGTCCCCACTGCCATCATCAGCTGACCTGTCATCAACTTACTAATGAGCAATATTGCCAGGGTGGTATGTCAGAGGTAGGCAATTAGGAGAACCAGAATACTGCCTGAAACGCCAACCACATCTGAATCTTAGCCATATTTAATGCATTCCCATGAACCACTGTGACACCAGTGCTTGCTGCAGTTATTTTGCTATAAACCAAAGCACACTGCTAATGCTAAAGTAACTTGAGCCTCAGAGTACAATAATACAGAATTGTCCTTCCTTGGGCAACAAACATGGGATTTTCCCTGCTTTTCCCTGTCTTTTTTTTCAGTTTATTACATTAAATCTATTCCATGTGACGTGCACTTTCCTATGCATGTATCTCAACTATAAAAATGCTCCCATTGGAAGCACACTCAGCTATTCCTGATTAAAATCACATTGTCCAACAGGATACATGTTCAAAGCACAGAGAAGCACACATCCACCTGCATTCAAGCCTAGGCCACCTCACCTCTGCAGCAAAGGGGTCACACTCATTTGTGGCTTTATGAACTAATCAGGAATGCAGACACTGTTAACCAAGGCTAACTTTTCCTTGCTATGGAATTAAGATACTAGCAGACTGACGTACAGCAAGACCTGACGACTGCAAGTTGAAAAGTCAATTTTTAGTGTGTTAATAGATCTCTGTATGACCTTACATGGGCTATGGTAAATCTTCTGTCTCTTGCAGTCTTCAAGTTCAGATGAGCAAGGAAGATGGCGATGATTTTTGAAAAATCAGCCCTTACTCAAAAGGAAGTTACAGGGTTATAGGCAAGACCCCTTTGCTCCTGTTATGCTAGAGCTTGGAACAGATTATCTCTGTCCACCTGAAGAGACTTTGAATCTAAAAAGTGTATCTCAGAAACAGCTGGATTTACTTGCTCATCCTCCTCCCCCATATGACTTGCAGCCAGCCTATGTGTGAAGGTTGCACACTGTTGCTGTTCCATTTTATCCCTGACCAAACTGGAAGCTGGTGGAGACCCTGAGCAGAAAGCTGAATGAGCTGTGGTTGCTGAATATTTATCCCCTAGCCAGCTTATTTGCAGCCAGGAATCATGAAAGGAACCAAAGACTTGGAGACAAACACAGCAGGATTTGCATCAAAAACCCCAGCCGTCCACACCATGCAACCTAAGTGATTAAAATTAAAAATCCTCTCGGTGTCTGGGATCCACCAAGCCTTCATTTTTAAGGTTTCAATAAGTACTGAGTGGCTTCCACCAGGATCGTAGATATTTCTTCATAGAAGCTTTAAGGCACGTTTTGCTGCCCAAACAAATGCATATTGAAACGTTAGGTTGGTACCGACTCAGACAGCAGAGTTCTTCCTTCTTAATTACTCCCATCACTTTGAATTGTTATTTAGTCACCCAATGGCTAAAAAACAAAACAAAACAAAAAAAAAGAAAACCCCAGCAACAACAACAAAACCAAACCCAAACCCAAACCAAATCCCATTGTTGGAAACCTTGCTGTAAGTTTGCTTCTCCATTTAAAAGGCTGCCCTTTACCTGACAGACTGTAGGCTCCAACATGCATTTTTTTAATCTTGTTTCCTCCTAAGTACACGCACTTCCCAAGGTCTAAATTCCTGCAGCTGCGAGCTATCCGCATTCAAGCAGGGCAGTGGTTATTGTCAAGCTACTTTGTACCACCTGGGAACTATTTTCCTGCGCAGATCTCTATTGTCAGGGTAAAGCATCTCCAACACTGCTCCTCCCTCTGAGCTAATTGCTAAAGAAATTCCAGTGCTTGGGTTGGACATCAGGAGGGGTTTGCATCCTCTGCAACAGCATGGTATGAAAGCGGAGGCTTTGCAGCCTTTAAGGGAAGCGAGGGCTTTGTTTCTTCTCCAGTTAGCCCAGCTTTGAAAGCAATGGAAGTGACACTCCTGCCTTCCCCCCTCAGCAGGAATCCTTTGATCCAGCTCCATTAGAGAAGTTTGAATCACATACATATTCCTCTCTTCTTGCCAGCACCCGCCTTTGCATTAATCTTAAACAGCAGCTCTTTACTTGTGCAGAGGTCAGCAAAAGCCACGCTGAACAGAGCTCTGCAGATTTCTCTGGTTTGCTCTTTCTTGCTTATTAGCTACTTGCTACGTTTAGCTCTCTGCAGCTCAAATGGCTTTTGCTTTGGCTGAGCCCTGTCCTAGAGTTCACAGACAGGATCTGGACTCGGTCTGTAACTCGGCTCTCAAATCCAGTCCCATCTTTCTGTTGGTTCTGGACAAGCCCTTGCTCCAAATTCCAGTGGAAAAAGAGACAAAGTTGTTTCTGCCATTCTGTCTTTTTCCTACTTCCTGCTAGACAATGTTTTTGGCTTAATTACCCACTTTCTCTTCTCAGGTCAAGATCTTCTTCAGACACCTGGAGGGTGTCCCTGTCCCACCAGCACTTGCTTTGGCTTCTAACAGAGTAGTGAGGAAAAAGGAATATTAGTCAATATTACAAATCATTCCTAGTCAGGGCCGTGTGTCTCCCTGGCAGCCTCTGCTGCATGACAGAATTAATTCGCTTGCTTGCTGGCTACCTGGCCTTTCTTTAGCTACCTGGGGAGCCAGCAGCCCAGCTCCCAGGTGGGAAAGTTTGGCTTGTGTCCATGGGAACCTCTTTGCATGGGCTGAGGCTGGGGGATGGAGGAGCTCAGATGGTGGTGGTTGTGTCAAACTCAGGCTCATTCCTCACTGAGGGTTTAGAAAACTGGAGGGCTGTGCTCCTCCTGTTGAAAATTGTGTGTCCCTCTTCAAGGAAAGCTCCAGTTGCAGGTGAGGTGTCTCCTCCATGCCATCTGTTTAATCCTCTCTGCACTTCTTAGAGGCTTTGGTAACGGGCAAATTTTAAAAGACCAATTAAGGTAACTTTTATAGGGAGGAATGCTACATAAAATATAATAATTACCACAATAAATTCTGTTATGAAAATTATGTCAAGCCTTAACTCATTCAGCCATAAACCATCTGTCAGCTACCGGGTGTCCAAATCAGCAGTTCACCGCCTCCTGTAGATCATCTGATACCTTGAGTCCCAGACACCAGGCATCAGTTACTCTGTATGACTCAGAGAGACTTCTTATACCCTGTAGCCTCTGTGTCCACAGTCAGTTCCTGCCCTGCCCTTTGATGCTAACTGGCCACCAGCTCCTCCAAAACCCTGCAGCTCCTTATTGTTTGGACTGGTTACCCAAACAACTCTATAAATAATTGTGCTTTGGGTGCTCTTGGTCCCACCCTGGAGTGTCTTGGTGCCCCTGTGAGGCATGGGGGAGCCTGGAATGATTTCAGCATTTTGGGAACACCCAGCCCTCCATGTCAGCCAAGTGGAGTGGTCTCCTCAGTAGACCATAGGCGTTGTCCGAAAAAAGGTTGGTATGTTGACCAGCTGGATTAACAGCAAGAACAGCGTGGGGAATAGGCTGTTTCTCATGCTGGTGGGACCACGGGTGTTGTCTGCAACCTTCAGGCAAGGAATGGTTTACAAGCCTATGGAAAGAGCCCCTGCAGGTCTGTGAAAGAGCTCCTTGAATCGGTGCCTATTCATCTTCAGTTGTCCATGGCCTCGCTAGACTTTGGCTCACAGCAGCCCCTACAGGTTAGACCGTCTGAACTTAAGAGAATGCAGAAACAGGAGACACTTCTATAACCCAGCAAATGCTGGTTATTTTGAGTTTCCTAACTGATTACCATCAATGCAAGTTCAACCCAAAAATTATTTCTTCTTCTTTTTTTTTCCCAAAAATATGAAATTCTGAACAAAATCAGCCACTTCCTTTTATTTTGCTTTTCTCCTAAATGAAAAAAGAGAAAGTATAATCTTTATAGTTTGGTAGCATAAAATGAAGGAACTGCAGCTACTTGTTTCAAACGAAAGGAAAATTTATCATTCTGTAAAAAAACAAGTCAGCTTTCCCATTTTCTAATCACTTTTCATCGACATTGATCCAAAGATGGATTAGACAGTGTGAGCTACATTTATCTTTCAGATTCCCTGCTATACAGTCTGAATAACTTCATTCTGGTCCTAGAGTCATCAATGTCATGGGGAGAGACCATTTGGGTCATGAAATATCCTTCAAGTTGACACTAGAGGCAATGAAAACAGCATGGGAGTAGCTGGTTCTAGGGGAGTTGTCCCAGAGTGCTCTGTAGAAAGCACTGAATTCCTCTTCAGGTTATTCAGGGCAACCATAAAAATTGGGTATTTAAAAAAAAGAAGCAACCAAACAAAAAAGAATACAACAACAACAAAAAAACCCCAAACATAAGGACATGCATCTTAACAGTTTGCACATTTCATTGTTCTTGACTGAAGTGTGAAATGAAAGCTGTCTTAGAGCAGCCGGTCAGTCCCCCATGCTGTATTTAACTACCCCTTAAGTGTACCAGTACTTAAGGGGCAGCTACAAAGAAGATGGAGGCTCCCTTTTTACATGGAGTCCCATGGAGAGGACAAGGGGGATGGACACAAGTTGCTCTTGGGGAGATTCCGAATGGACACGAGAGGGAAATTTTTCACAGTGAGGACAGTCACCATTGGGATAATCTCCCCAGGGAAGGGGTTGGCTCGGCCACATTGGACACCTTCAAGACTCAGCTGGACAGGGTGCTGGGCCATCTTGTCTAGACTGTGCTCTTCCTAGAAAGGTTGGACTAGATGATCCCTGAGGTCCCTTCCAACCTGGGATTCTGGGATTCTGTGATTATGCTATACATTGATGCCACTCCTAAGCAAAACAGTTGTGTCAGGAGCCAGGGACTCTAGATGAAGCCAGCCTGGACCCTTGACGGCAGCACAGAGCCAAGGTGCAGAAGAGCCCATGGTGGGAAGGTGCCTCGCTGCGCCACCATCACCTTTCCACAGCCACCATGAGTCCAGCACAGGTGATTCATTGGAGTCTGCCAGGACTAGCTTTAGAAGAAGGCTGTGTTATTATCTCCACACACTTTGCCTCTGTCTTTGTTAGGGATTTGGGGGGTTTGTTGGCACTGCATCTTAAATTCCTTTTGTCCCAAATCCACTCGCACTGCCTTAAAGGTGTGCAGCCAAAATGAAATCCACAGCTGAATGTAGGAGACTCCAAGTGACATCAGGGTGATGAAGATCTCCAGTCTCCCCTTTGCAGCAGGTTTTACCCCAGCCTTGTGTCTGGGCTCTCCCTCCCTTCCTACCCCTCTGACAGAGTCTTCTCCGCCATCCTGGCACCAGGCAGGAAAAGATAAACATTTCCCCCCTTCCCGACAGCCAGAAGCTCATGGGCTGTGTCAGGGCAGAGTAATGGCTCTGTCTCTGTGAGTTACTGGCAGAGCAGCCTCTGCTGCTTTCAGCTCCTGTCTTGGGCCATTCCTGGCTGCCTCCAAGATGCCAGGCCCTGGGCCAGCACCGGCGCCTTTTACAGCCAGATTACACAATCCTCTCTCCAGGTTTTTTCTTCTTTTCTGTGCATAGCTAGGTTTTCCCTCCTGTCTGTAAGGATTGCTAAGACCCCACAGTGAGGCTGGAGGAAAATGCCAGAGCTGAAGCATGAGCCCAGTGGCTGGTTCTATAAGCTGTTCAAGTGGCCCAGACCTGATAAAAACCTTTTCCATATGGAGGGAAAGAATAAGGGTGCTGTTTGCAGAACGCTTCTACCAATTCCCAGGGTGCCTCTTGCCAAGAGGAGAAGATTTTCTTTTGTCTCCCAGCATCCTTGCCAGAGCTCAGCCTGGCTGGTTATGTTTAACCTGCTCAGAGACACGACTGGGCACTGAGTCCTTCTGCACCCGAGCTCAGATCACGGCCATGCATGCAGCTCTGTGAGCTGCTGGTGCACCTTGGTGGACAAACACTGCCTCCCACCCCTGAGATAGCACCTCCGCTCACAGCATCACTAGAGAAGTCTAATTCTTTCCTGAGAAAGGGGAAACTAAAATCAAGCCTCCTCTTTCCATTTGCTGATCTCCAGAGGCTCCTTTTCATCTTCTAGCTGTAAGTAGACATCATTGGAGTCACTAAGCTCACTGCAGCCATACCTAAATAACACATGATACGATAAGCTAGATAGAAACAACTGTATGGGGTCAGACCCAAGGCCAGTCTGGCCCTGCCTCCTCTCCATGGCAGAGTATAAGGCAGCTTGGGAAAAATAAAAGAGCAGGGCAAGCATCTAGTACTGCATCTTCAAAAGGATCCCCAAGACTCCACTAATTTGTGCTTAGAGATGCCCCGATGCAGAATGGTGTCACTTTACCTCGTAGTACTGAATGGATGTTGCTTTTGTGAATGTTTCCACATACTTTTTATAACTTTGGAAGTTTTCAGCATCAACAGAGACCTGTGGAAATGTGGCACCTTGTGCAGGACCTGCTCCTGGGGTTCACTCTGGGCTGGGATAGGCACTGCCTCGTGTCTCATCATGCCCTGTAGTTCTTGTGTTGGCAGAGATGATCACTACCATCAGTAGTGCCATCACCAACAAGCCACTAAGAGTTTCATAGACCTCTTTCACATCCATCTACGATCTCTTTTAAAGGCTGAAAATTTTAGTCTGTATAATTCTTCTCCTATAGAACATGTTCTATAAATTGGTTCATGGCTGTAAACTGGCCATCCTTGTCAGTTCCCCTATATCCTTCTATCGGGAAGCCCACGGAGTGCACATAATATTCAAGATGCAGGTGCAGAGTGGAGATATGCACTGGCATAGTGCAGTTTCCTGTTTCATTCTCTCTTCCTTTCTTAATTTATCCCTTCTTAATCATTCACAATATTAAAGTCTGTTTTTATTGCCCTTGAATAATTACTGTAACCCTCAGGTCTTGTTCCCCAGTGAAAGGTCTGGCCACTGCTGTAGATGAGAACTTATAACTGCTGGGGGTGTGTGTGGGGGGGAGAGTTTCCCAATTTCTGTTCCCTGCGTGGGTTTGCAGCTGCTCTCGCTCAGTAGCTCAAAAGCAGCCCATGACAAGAAGAGCTCTGAGGTTTGCTGATCACGTTCAGTGTACATGATCAGATCTGGGTGCATCCTCAGGATGAAGGAGAGGATGAAGGTCAGGAGTGTGGCAGACGGAGGGACGGTTAAAACAAAGATTGGTTGGGAATAGAAGAACCTGATGCTGAAGGTGGCCGTAAACAATGCCATCAAAGAAGGGCTTTCATATGAGGGAAAAAATGGAATTATTTATGAACTTCATGCATATGATCATTTGCACTGCTCTGTTAAATAATACAGCTGTGGACATCGGTAACTTTGAAAACTTGTGGCATTACAGCAATTGTAGGAGAAAACAAAATGGTTTTGATTGAAGGGAGCTGTTCTGACCAAGCTTTTTATTCTTCACCTTTTGGGAAGCTTTTAGTTTCACTCCATCTTTTGCTCTGTATGTGCTTTTGTCTTTATATGTACTTTCTTGCTTCATCTTTTCATGGCAGTCTAATGGCCTGCAAAACACCGTGGGTAGAAGTTTCACTTCAGGAAGTCTCAAACTCGTCTCATTAAGACACACAGAGAGATAAAAAGGTTTCAAGTTTTTAGTGGCACTGGTTCTTAAATAAGTTCCAAAATAGATAATAAGTCAACAATTTTATCATATTTTTCTGTCATATTAGTACTAATCACCATTGTGTTACATCATGCAATAAAATAAGAATAATACCAACAGGATAAGAAAAGCCCTGTGTCTTAGAGTAAAACGAAAACCACAGCTGCAGATATCAAGAAATAACAAGTTTTACAGTATTCTGAAAAATACCTTTCCAAAACTTGATTTTTTTTTCAAAAACAATTCTCTTTCAATGGACTTTTAAAAACTTATTCTTCTCCCTTCGAATTAAAATAAAGATGATTGCAGAATATTTTCACTTCACATTGAGAAGACCAGGTTTACCTGGTTCCTACTTTTGCCAATATCCAGCCACCAAACGACCTCACCCAGTGCCTTCTCCCTGTGAGCAGCTGCGGGCATGCAGGAGCAACTGCAAACAAATCTTATTTTTATATCGAGGATGAAAGTTTGGAAAAGCAAAATTCATGGCTTGGGTGATGTGATGAAAGCTGTCCCTGCGAGGGTAACGTTACAATACCTTTCTTATCGGTGTTGCATTATGGAGGTGGGATAAACAGACTTACAGAAGTCTCTTAGGAAAGGACAGAATCAGAAGCTAAGGGGGGTGGATTAGCATGTAGAGGATGGGTGTCTAGGTTTCCTATGGGGCTGCAGCAATCTCTGCAGCATCCTGGAGTGCAATCATGACACCGCAGTCTATGTGTGGCTTCATCTCCACTCAATGGATTTTGGTGACAGCGTTGAGCTGTGACACGTCCTGGGCTGCATGTCACCTCCATGTCTGTCTCCTCACCTTCTCCCCAGACTTCTTATCTCCTTGTTGTCATCCTCCATGCAGCTGTCTTTCCTCCCACCCTTACCGCTAGCCGCTGCGTTCCCTTTGGCGGGTGGCTCAAAAGGGCTCTGTGCTCCTGTCACATGCAGGGAAGCCTTTTCTTGCCCAGTGCTGGAGTGTTTTGTGGGGATAATTAACTGCGAAAAGCATCACCCTCGGGGAGGGAGAGAAGCTTAGTGGAACAATTAATTAAAAATCTTTGCATGGGCTCCCCCTCATATACACACTGAGGAATACACCTGTTTTACAGAGCCTCAGCTCTCCCCAGAGTCTTGTCTTGGTGCAAACATTGAAAGATATTTTCTGGATTGATATCCATGGTGGGATGCTGGCATGAGACTGGGCTAACAGCGGTCGATAAAGCCTCAAAGGCTTGGTGTGGAGCTGATGGAAATGCTTTCCGTTTCAGAGCTGACAATCCAGCCCATCAAACAGCATGTGTTCACTGGCAAAATAGTTAGCGTGTTTTGCTGCAATTAAATAGCCTATAAATAGCTGTGCTACATAAGGAATATGTTCTCATCCATATAAAATGTAGTTGGTGCATGTTCAGAAAGACCTCATCGTAATCTGGATTTCTATGTGGGGATTTTCTGTAAAAGTAGAAAAAGATATTAAATTCTTAAAACCATGTTCACTTTTTTCAGTGGAAATGCAAGTGGCAGAAACCTCAGCTGAAAGGTGAAATATCCTGGCATTAGGTAATAGAGATAGCAATGGAAAAAAAACCAAACCAAACCAAACCAAAAACAAACCCTTTATATTTTCTTCCTGGAAATAGACAGCTTTCATACCAAGTGCAATTTTCATTGAAAGCCCACTTTATTTTGGATCAGGAGTTTCACAGAAAAATTTGCCTTTGATATAAGAGAAGGAGGTGAAAAATTGCTTTTTTTTTGCACAGGCACTAACCTCTTTCTTTCTTTCTCTCTCCTTTCTTACACTTGCAGCAAGAAAAACAGCAGACACCAAACAAGAGACCCTGGGAAGGAATCAGGAAAGTCCAGTCCCCACCATCATGGGTTAAAAAGGACATCGAACCTGTGGCACAGACTCCCCTAGAACTAAAAACTGTAGAGTGGGAGAAAACAGGAGCCACCATCCCCCTGGTGGGACAAGACATTATTGACCTTCAGACAGAGGTCTGAGCAGAAAGGGAAGAAAGGGACTTTTTTTTTTTCCAGAAAACAAACAAAACAAACAAAACAAAACCACGTTTTAAAGAAATGATTAAATTAAATCGGAACCGAGCGAGAGAAGTGTTTGGTTTCTTTTGAAACCTTTGGTAAGATGGAGTAACTTTTGTATTGTTCTCACCAGAGAGAAGGAATATTACTTTATAGAGTATAGTAGCTGTAGGTTCAGGACAACACGAGCTTTCCCAGGTAGGACTGGAGAAGAATTGAACCAGGAAGAGAGCGAGGAGGAGGCAGAGGGTGGGGAGGGACTGCAGGGGACGACCCCTGCCAAGATGCTTTTGGGCTGCTGCTGCACTCCAGGAGCCTTCCTCCTCTGCCACAGGGAGGTGTGGAAGGATGCCCAGCAGCCACTGCGAAGGGCCAAGAAGATCGAGGTTGTTTGGGGACTACAAGAGAGGACACCCGCAGGAGCCTCACTGGGATGTGATCCGGCCGTAGCTCCCTGGGGGAGACCCAGCCTTGAGGGTCCGTGGCATCCCTTGCTAATCCTCGCCCCCCCCACCTCTCCCTCACCAGCTCATCCAAGAAGGACGGACACGGGATGCGCCAAGCGGTGGCCAAGAAGACATTCCCACTCCTATGTGCCACACTGTGACCTGGCGTCGTGGCACTCCCGCAGTGGGTCCCCATGGGGCCCGGAGGGGGAAGTGGTGGAATCATCCATGGCTTGGGTGGAGAGGTAAGGTGGGGCTTCTTCCTCTTACCCTTCCACAGCAGAGCTCCTGTATACCCTAAGGAGTGGGGCAAGTGCAGGAGGAAAGGACCACCTCCGAAACCTGCTCGCCCCATCTCCAGGGAGAGGGTCGAAGGTCTTAGAAAAACAGACCAACAAGAAGAATGTAGGTCGTTACATTGACTGTTAAATAGATAAACTCAGCATGGGCCTTGCAAAGGTCCTCTTGGCCTCATCCTTTTTTTTTTTTTCCCTGTTATTTTTCCTTGCTTTCGGACTCAGATTTATTCCAAGCTGCCCCTCCCTGGAAGGCAGAGAGAGAAAGAGGGAAAGACAGATCCGTCAATGTACCTGGAGATATTTGGTATACAGAGATGTTGCCTTAGGACATTGAGACAAACTGACAACACGAATAACGTCCACTTGGAAACAAACAAACAAAATAATCTATTTTTTTCCTTCTTCTTTTCTTTTCTTCAATAAAAAGAGAACTTGAAACCCGAGACCTTTCTTTTCTTTGGCTCTTGTCATTTCGAATCCCTTTCTGTGCCGTAGGACTGCGCAGGCATGGGGTGAGGATGCCACCTGCTGAAGGTGGAAAGCAAGTTGCTCCGTGGAAAGTTTGGGATGGTGGGAACGCATGGCCCCTTCGCTGCTGGCTTGCAATGTTTTGCTTTGTTTTATTAAGTTTGGGCTTTGGCTATTTTCCCCTCGCTGGCTCTTCTCCTCCCTCCCCAGTACCCAGAGCCAGCAGGTGGGTTTGTGGTCCTACAGGAAGGAAGAGGTGGAGCTGGTCAGGAGAGCAGGACATTCCTCATCATAAAATACTGTCTTTTTCTTTCACCCTGAAAATAATAATAATGATTCTATTTCATTAAACATTTCTCAAGGCTATTTACAAAAAAGGTATCTACATGTCACCCCAAAAAGTGTTGTGCAATACTTTTATCATTAAAAAATATACCACTGACATTACATGCAGACTTCATTTACTTTTTTTTTATCATTCCCAGCACTGTCTGATGTTTGGAACAAATCTCCCAGCTTTGGAGATGGGCGGCAACCAACCTCTGGCTGCAAGTGGCCAGACTGTGCCAGACAGCAGGAACGCTTGATCAGGGTCTGAGTTATTACTGTGTGTTTGGGTTTCTTTTAAAAAAAAAAAAAAAAGAAAAAGAAAAACAACATATTTTTAGGGAAAAACTAGCAATGGATGCAAGATGCAAAACAATCACTGACCCCAGTCGTGTTTCCTCCGCTGAGAGATGCTGCTTGACATGCAAATATCCCTACTTCAACTTTCCTTTGGGCCACCTGGGCAACTGATCTTTAAGGACGGTGGCGTTTACCTTGCCATTAACTGTGTAATATGAAGGATGGAAAGAAAAACTTAGAAAAAATCCAAATAGTTAAAAAAATAGGGAAACGGATTACTTATAAAAACTGTGATATTATTGTTCTATTTTAGATTATTCTATGAAACAGGAAAGCACAAAGGCCTCCCTCAGATGCCGGGTTGTATGATATTGTAATTATTATAATTACACATTATGAATTTTAGCATACAGATATCTTTCTACTGTGTTTTAATTCCTTTCTCTTTTATTTTTTTCCCCCTCCCCTACCCGACCAAGCCTGCCCTCTTCTCTCCAACCTTCCCCATTCACCCATTCACTCCAGCCGACTTGCAGGACATTAACGGTGTTATGTAATTACAGAGATAAATGTTTGTTTAATAACTGTTGATATTCGACTTTCTCTGCTCAGCTCCTCCGGTTACTTCTGTTTTCCCATGCTCTGCCCCACGCCATGCCTTCCCCTCCCTCCTCTCTGTGTTCATCAATTTTTTTTTTCTGTACAGTTTTCAGAGCACAAAATGAATGTGTCTTATTTCTAATAAAAGAGGTGTAAACTCTAGCGATGTCTGCTTTTTAAAAGCGCCCCTGCCCATGCCCCACGTGTGGTTTGCATCACGCCCGGGTGCTGGGAAACACCTCTCTTGGACCTGCAAGCTGCCACCTCGGCTCTACTCCAGAAGAGCCATAGCCCAGGGCCAAACTTGCCCCATGAGTGCATCTTTTGCTTTTAGCTTTGTAACTTCTTGACACCCCCAAAAATACCTCCCCTTATGATGCATATTTCCATGAAGGAATTCCCTTTTCTGCACAGCACAGCCTGCTTTTCTGCAGGTATCTCTAACCCAAACCTCAATGCCTCCTTCCCAATATCGTATGATGTGAGGGGCCAATATTTAACGCAGCTCTGGCAGCATTACTGGCAGAGGGCAGTGATGCTGGATTATAGTTTCCAATCGGGCCAGGGCAATGCTGATGCTACCCTACCTGCATGCCTGCAAAGCCAGCCTCATCCTCACCTGGATTTCCCTGCCGTGTCCTGCGTTACCAGGCAGGCTGCGAGCAGGAGCAAGGCTCAGTGCATGAGGGGCTTAAGGGTATCACTCATGAAAGATGACAAAAAATGAATTGAGCTAGGGATTATTCACTTCCTTGGCGCTTATCCTTGAATGGCTGAAATCCTCCAGCAAGAAAATGTGTCCTTATCTCCCTGACTCTGATCCATCACCTGATTGACAGCTTTTAGGTTTATAGGCAGGACTGCAGGAGGCTTAGGGGTCTGGCAAAATGGATCCAGGGCTGCTGCTATCCAGTGCCTTGATCCAAAGCCATCACGGCCCAGGTCCCCAGATGTAATGACTTCTCTTGGCCTGGCTGAAATGAATTGGATATCCTGAAACATTCACAATGATTGCAGAAGTGTGGGACTGCCTAGAGGCTTTTAACCCAGTCCCCCCATCCCTGAGCCATAATCCAACCCTTCTTCAGTCTGCAGTGCCTAATAGTGAGTCCCAGGGCTTCTCCATCCTTCCTACAGAGGTGTTTCTCATCCTAAATCTCCCATACCATGTTCCTATAGCATTAACAGGCAGAAGGGAAACACTAACCACCAGGCACCACATGGAGTGATGGGTTGGGAAGGCAGGAGAGCCCAAACCTCAAATCACAACCTTAGAGATGGGTCAGGAGGTCCTGCTGCTTCTCATCAAGGGAAGCTGGAAGGAGGAAGCACTTGTCCATGCTGTGTTCAGGGAACTGTAAATAACAGCCCTGTCAGAGGTGGTGGATGCTGGACATCGGTGTATGTATAGGTGGTTTTGGTTTGCACTGTGGTTATAATGTGTTGTGGCTGCAAGGGAGGGTCACAGAATAGTTCGGCTTGGAAAGGGCCTCCTGAGGTTCCCCCAAACTGTCCTACGACCCTGTGATACTGCCTTGCAGCTACCCCAGGTTATAGCCACAGGGCAAAGAGAGAACCCCTGTACATACACCATGACCTCGCAAGGAGGAAGCACAGCCATGCCGTGGCAGTGGATAAATGGTACATTGCACAAGTAAGAAATCATATTTCTTGATTGCTACACTAGGAAAACGTGGCTGTGCTGGAAAATTGAGAAGAATCTGAAACTTGAAGAAATTGCCCTGGGCTACCCATATAGAGAAAGGCCCTCATGGAGCAAGATCCCACTCCTGGAAGATTTGGGACCAGAGTAGGAGATTGCCCTCTGTGGTGCTTTCTTTTAATTCTGTGCCTGAAGGGAGTACTTGGGCTCACTATGCTACTAACTGTGGTGTCCAAGATGAGGTAGGATGAATCTGGGCCTGAGCTGAGTATCTACTCCTGAGCTCCTATTGTGACTATATCTAAAAAGAAGAAAAGAAAGATGGTGACTCTCTTTTTTTCTTATTTTCCCCAACACGCTTCTTCCAGGAAGAGGTCAGTGCCTCCCAAGGGAAGTGTCTGCGCTGCAGCTTTCAAGCAAATAGAAATACCTTCAAAATGGCTTTCAACAGCCTTCTGAGTAAGAAGTCCTCAGGGGATTCATGTGGAGGACCTCTCCAGGTGCTTGCTTGCTCGGACCCGTTTCAGTCATGATTTTCAAAAATTACTTTTTTGTATCTGAGGCTCAAAACTCCCTTATGCTGTCAAGACCCTTGGGTAGGCCAATTTCCTGCCAAGCCCTAGAGATAAAAGCATAGAACATAAACACAGTTCCTAAGATGGGGCCATGCAGAACTTCATATTGGATGGTCAAGATCATTCCTTCCTGGCCTTAAAAGCCTGAGAATCCTTTTAGGACGGGGTGCTGAATAGTACCAACAAAGAAACTCACTGATGGTTGTATGCACATGATGTTTGAGTAATGAACATCACTCTTTAGGCTGGCTCATTAACAAGTTCAGTAGCTGCTACGGCACTACTGCCAAAAAAGAGGACCAGGGGAATGAGGTGGTCAGGCTTCAGTCACTCTTCAGTCTCTTCGCTGATCATCGCAAGAGAAGTCCACCATGCAACCTGAACTGCCTTTCGTCACCCTCACAACTCTCTGTGGAGCCCCACCACATGGAGGTGGGCTTTGCTTATCTCCTCCTGCGTCCCAGAGACATTGTGGCCTTGGCACGTTAGTGAGGAGCAACGTGGCTTCTGAAAAGACCATGCAGCCACCACCACAGCCAGAACTGCTGTGGCATCTTGAGAGATGATGCCTCAAGATCACCCTCCTGGATCAGGTCCCCACCAGCCAGCTGCTTCACAGCTGTTTGCATCTTTGAAAAGCAACAGCTCTTGGTTCCTACGGAGTTTGCAAGACCCCCTTGAACTTCTAAATCGGGAAAGAAAGGAGAGATGTTATATTTGGGGGGGGAACAGAGGACAAGTAGGAGTCTCAGCCCACAGGGAGGAAACCTATGCAAGATTTGGGTGGTTTTGTTTGCTTTTTCCCCTTGCAGATTTCATTTAAGAAATAACTGAGCTCAAGTGTGCTCCTTTCAGCTGCTGCACCCTGACTTTGCTAGGTGACTCCACCTCTACAGAGACACACCAAGGCTTAGTTGTCACCACCACCACTTCCCATTGACTTTAAAGTCCTTTAGGTAAAAGGCCAAATTTGAGGAAAAGAGAAGTCAGTACCATGAAATTTTCTGTCATGTAAATGCCTGCAGCTCCTTTAGCAGCAGCAGCTGGGCAGGTGTTAAACACTTGCTCATTAGAGGTGGTGAAAGTTTAAAGGCTTAGAGCATCATGCAGAAAACAGGACAACAAGGTATTGCTCCAGTTAATTAATCCAGACTTCTAAAGGAAGGCAAGTACCTGCTTGATCATCAAAATCAACACGACCCGAGGAGAGTCAGTAGCGACAGGCATTTTTTCTGATGGGTCTAGGAGTGGTTTAGCATTTTCACATGCCCACGCTCAGCGTGTATGTATAACCTTGTACTGAGAGCCACTGCCATGACCCACACAGTGCTCGTGGGGCAAAATATCATACGTGATGCAAAACAGGACTCTGACCCTAAATCTCTGACACATGCACAGGGATATAAACACACGTATATATATTCTCACACACCCTCAAGCACCTGTATTTACCTACTACTTTATAAACAGGTAAACAACTGTAAATGTACAAAATCATTAAAATGTATTGGGACAGGTTAAATTTACCACAGTTTTTCATGCCAAATTGACTTCATAAAGGCATTCAGACAGCAGCTAAGATTTATGTGAGAAATGTGCTCAGTGGATTCAAAAAAGAGAATGTGAATTAAGCAAGATGCAGCAATTAATTAGCTGCAGTAGCATTTGTCTAGTCTGCACATCTGCAATGGCTTTTTATGGGTTTTGTTCGTTTGTTTTTTTTGTTGTTGGCTGAGGGTTGGGTTGGTTTTTTTTATTTATGATGTGGAAACTGAATTTTTCAACCAAGCAGAATGGTAATAAAGTCCAGCTTCAGCAAAGGAAAAGCAAAGCAGAAATATGTTTCTCACCTGATCCTATGGGACTGGTTCATTTTTGCCTCCTGCAGGTGACCAGCTGTAAATGAACTATTTAATTCTAAACTCAATGAGTTGCTGCCCTCCTTCAGAGATCAGGACAGGCATGAAAACCACAGAGCTCAGGCCACGGAGGTGAAAAACAAAGCTGGGTTCCTGTTTTGGGGTAGTAGCGCAGGAGACAACAGGAATTTTGCTATGGAGCAGATACTGAGCAGAGATTCCTGAGATGGAGACTCAATTTCTAGTTTTGTAACAGGCTTCCCTGCATCACTTCTGCATAAGTGCCTTAATCTTCCCATGTTTTGGCTTCCCCAGTTTGTTGGGCAGCAGTGGTGGTACCCAGCATCGCCTGGGTACCTGCTGCTGTGGCTAGTGGCTAGCTGTGCTTTATGCAGCACAGAGCAGGATGGGGGCTTTTCTTTTTTTGCCTAATAGAAAATGTCAACTTCAAAGCCATGGAAATTCGAAATTAAAATACAGCACTTTGTGGCAGCACTTTGATAAGTGACCTCTCCAAAGGTGGAGCAATGACTGAAGAAAGTTATGCAAATGTTGGGAGTGATTTGAAAGCATGAGAGAAAGGAGGCAAATTTTGCAGGAAGCAAAAGGAGTGCAGGGGAGTTTCTGTTCAGGGGAAATAATTAAATGAAAAGGCACATCGTCATCTCCTGGTCTGTGTGGGCTGAGGATTTTAGGGGAATGGACAATCAAAGGGTTCCTTAATGTATATCAGGAGTTTCTTGCCTTTGATCAATTGTTGCCTGAAATAATTGGCAGCTTCTTCATGTTAGCTCATGTTTGGACCTGTTATCAATACTGTAACTCAAGCTTTGAGGCCTCAGCCAACATAGGCTTCCATCACTCATGGGTGTTTTGCATTTACATGGGAAATAACAGGCCATGTCCTCTTCAAAGGGCTGGCAACCTGTTTGAAACACAGGAGCACAGAGGGAAGGCAGAGAAGCTCGGCTTGAGCACAGAAAGTCCAGCAGCAGAGGGAAGGGCTAAATGTTGACCAGCTGGTTCCTCTGCAGGTGCTCTTTAGGCCAACCCATGATATTGCTCAAGGTATAAAATCCTCTCACTCAGTTTTGTTGAATTTTCTGGAAGAGGTTAAAGGCCTAGAAGGAATTGCTGGGTCCTAGTTGCTGCCCATGAAATAATCTAACCTGAGATGGGAAGGGGTTGGCATGTCAGGGCTAACACCTATTGTTTGTTAATGAAAGACAGTGATTTGAAAGTTTGGCCTCATTGATGATCTCAGTCCAGCTAGGCCAGGATTGTGCAAATCATCTTGGTTTATAAAAGCCCACCCCCACTCAGTGTCAGACAGGGCTTTGGACCCATTAAAAGAATCAGTAAAGACAAAATACAACAGAAAATGGATCACACTACATGGTCAACCAAAGAGTGGTTTTCCATAGTAATTATCTTCCTTAAATAAAACAGCTTATTTCCCTGAGCTTAGACCTGCAATCAGAATAATTTGTCTACTCTCAGCAAAGCATGTGGTAGTCTTGCACTGTGCTGTTGGTGGAGAAAAATGAGAATTCATGTGCATAGTGGATAAAAGGAAGGTGCTGGGGGATAAAATACTACGATGGGAGATGGGCATGTGTCAATAATCATGTTCCTCAGTTAAGCTGATGATTTTGCTTATTTAATGTATTTGTTTGAAGCCTTGGAACAAAAAAGTTAAGCATCTGAGAGGCAAAACTTTGAGGGATGTTGTGAATACAGAGAAGGATTGAGACATCATCTGAGGAGAACTAGATGCCTGGTAAGAGCAGGGAGGGGAACAGAATAACATTTCATAGTACAAAGAGCAGAGACAAGCTAAGCACAGAGCTCGTGCTGCAGCCCGGGAGGCTCAGCAGATGGGAGTAACAAGGGAGAGAGGCTTGGACGCATTCAGAATAATCATCAGTCAGAGAAAAATGAAATGCCAAGCTCGGGGGGTACCAGGAAAGACCTTTCCAGTAACAGTAAAAAAGAGAAGATGACATTTTGCAAGAACCTGGTGAGATTCCTCTGGAGCATTGTGTGCATCCAGGCACCGAGGGGTCCTGGGGCTACCTGAGCTCCTGGTGCCTCCTTGGTGGTGACACCAGCACAACCAGTCATACACGGTCAGAGAAGAAGGATTCAACCTGAGAAAAGCTATTCAAAAGCTCAGAGGAACCAAGACCACATGATCAGGCTGAGAGTGACTGGCTCCTTTAGTCTGTTTAAACAATATCAAGAGGTTTATGACTGTTGCTGATGACTTTGAAGGGAGAGAGGGAACAGAGAAAGAGAACAAGAATTATTTAACCTAAAGGATCCTGATGGCGTGACAGCCCCTGATTATAAAGATAGGAATTGGAAAAATTAAGGGTGGAAGTTAGGATGCAGTTTCTAACCGGCAGTGTAGTAATTCCAGGCAGGGGGAGAGCTGGGGAGGTAGCAACACGGAGCTGGTTCGAGAGGGAGACACAACAGAAGAGAAGGGTGTTAGAGATGGCCACATCAAGTGGGCTATAAGACAGGGCTTTCCTTCTGCTCCAGCACAAAAGCCCAGCTTGCAGCTCATCACATTCACCCGCAGGCTCAAGATAGAGAGAACAGAGCAAATCAGCACAGAAGATCATTAGGAATAGCATCTAATAAGAAGACAGAACATTATGGTGATCAGGGGCAGGGATGGACTGCAGCACCCTGACCTGCAGCCTGGGAGATGTGAATGTCACTGTGCCGCCTTTGCCATTCATTAAACATTTACTTCCTTTGGTGTTAATGCAGGATTTCATAAAGTTACTGTGTTCAAAACACAAAAGCGATCAAAATTCACCCAAAGGACATTTTCAAAACCCATGGGTCCAGTCTAGAGACTCAGCAGTGGGCTTCTCCTGTCCACACAGAAGTATTTCACACTGGGGATCCCTTTGGGTGCCATAAAACACAAAAGCTGACAGCAAGAAAGCATCCTGGTCAGAAATATATTGAAGGAAGGGCTTCCAAGAAGAGGTAAAAGTGCATGATTATTCTGTAACTTTTTTTTTTTTTTTTTTGGTATTGATTCCTGGAAACTTGGCTAGGAGTCTTAGAGTGCTAAGGACTGGTATTAATTACTCCAAGTTGCAACCTTTGCATACCAAACTACCCTTTTTTCACTAGCCTGTGGAAATCCAGCAATTGTGAAAAATGTTTGTCAAGAAGAGGACAGATTTTCTGTTCAAAGTAACGGAGCACATGTTACGTGTCCCCTGCAGAATATCTAGTGGTGCAGACTCACATCCCATTTTGCTGAGCTGAATTCATTATCCCAGTGGGTGCTTGGAGCAGCTTCATGTAGTGGGAGCAGATTCTCTCAGAGGGAAGGGATCAAAAGATCTTATTTTAATATGGTGGTGCGTTAAGCAATATCCTAACCTCTGTTAAGAAAACAGATTTCTTGTTTTTCCAAAGCTTTCCAAAGGCATCTTTCCTTTGAGAGATCAGGATGCTTCTTCCTCTAGTCCCCTAGGAGTCCTCCAGTAGAAGACGTGAAATAACCTGGGATCTTAATCGTTCCAGTTGATTTCCAATCAGTCCTGTGGATATGGGCAGGGTCCTCCCAGACTTGCCCTATTCAGGTACTCATAGACTCTTTCAAAAGTGCAAAAGGGGGTCTAAGAAACAAGTGGTGCTGCTTCCTTGTCCTTCCAAGAGAGATCTGGAAGCTATGAGAAAGAAAATCAGGGAACACTGGAGGACAGAGTGGAAAACAAGGAGGGATTTTAAAATTTATTTTTCCTCTTTTCCATTTCCCAGGCTTGGGTAATTATGAAACTCTTTAGAAAGGCTCCTGCTGAGCAGGTGAGGGGCTGAGATGAAACAGCAACTTAATCCAGGGGGATGAACTCCATCAATGATCCAATTATTTAGGATTTGATGTCTTTTGTGTCTCAGAGTCAGCAATTCCCAGCCCTGTGTACAGAGATGGACAGCATTTCGCACCAGTGAATTTAGGGTGGGGGGAGGCATTGGAGAAGGCTGCCTTGATTTACAGACGAAGGCAATTAGCATATAAATTGGTACTATAGGTTAGTGAGCACTGTAGCTTTGCTGAGTTGAATGAATCAGCAAGGCTGAAACTGTGGGAAGGAGGCAAATTAAAGTCTCTGCTCGTACGGCTCACTTCAGAGTGCCTGCAAAAGAAAATGAAAGTCGTTTTTCGTGTCGACTTTATTTATCTTTGATTATTTTTCACTTGCTGTTGCTTTAATTTCTCCCTTCTTCTCTCTTCTGTCTCCCTTCTCCCCCTTTCTCAATGGCTTGCTCTCTGATGGCGTCCTACACATCTGTCCAGCATGGCAGATCCTGCTTATTTCTCACATAACAATTGACTAGCAAAGCCAGTGGGTGTCTTCCTTCTTCTTTTTCCTGGATGTTTTGTCTTTGTGTCCCATCTCCCTTTATCCTTTTTTCTTGACCTCTCATCTTTTCTCATTATGTCTATTTGTTTTCCTGCTGCACTTCTCATTCCCTCCTCCTTTTTCTCATGAGAAAACAAGCAAAACTCCAGGCATAAAATGGCAGTAATAGCTGAGGTAGATGGTTTCCCTGTGCTGTTTTGATCTCATCTTTGTCTGTACTTGGAAATGGCTCTAACCTCTTAACGTCTTTCTTTTTGAGCACTAGAGGATAGATGCAGTAGAAGTTAGGTACTTAGCTAGTCTGGTACCTGGTTCTGGGGCAGTGTGTCCCTTGGACAGACAGACAGACATGGTAGCTATCCCAAATTGCAGGATGCAGTGGTGGTGGGCCATTGCTTTTCTTATTGTCCAGCTGCATCCACTAGCCCTTTGCATGCATGGTGTAAGCCAAGCCACCAGGACACAAAGCTGGTGCATTCGGAGAATCACTTTCTCTTGGTCCTGTCCTGCTCCAAGTTTTCTCTAGTTTAACCATTTCCTTCATTTCTCATTCCCTACTCACTTTCCCTTGAAAAAAGCTCTCTAATGGTGCCTTTCTTTGACTCAGCAAAGGAGGATGAGAAAAGTCCTCCCTAGCAGATGGTCTGGGTGGGAAGTGAAAACCCTTCATCCTGGCTTGGGCTCTGGTCCATATCTCTAGCTGCTTTCAGCAGGGATCTATCCCTCTGCCCAAGTGACCATCAGGGAGGTAGGTGCTCTCCTACATTGTCTAGCACATTTTTGTGGGGTACCAGCCATACCCCATTCAAAACTGGCTGCGTCCTCTCTCATCTTCCAGAGACACAGCTCGAAACCGCTTTTATGTATTCAGTGCAGCAAGAGCGCAGTCTTCCACAGATCACCTGCCTTGAATGACATTATTGGCTACCAGCAATTTTCTAAGTAGAACTGTAGATTAATAAACATGCAGGTGGGAGGGGACCTCTGGAGGTCTCTGGTCTAACCTACCTACCTGCCTTTCCTGGTCCTGCAAGCTGTCCTGCCATCTCTCTGTTGAGGGATGCTGTTATTGCGCAGCAGAGGGGACCATGCAGCAGAGCTCTGGCTTCTCTGTTTGTTTGCCAGGAATTTGTGCACAAGCATGGGAAGGGGATCATTTTCTGACCTGTTTTCACCTGAGGCCTTTCTGTCACCCATCACCTTACCCTCAGTACTTCTAGCCTGATCTACATCTCCCTCAATCAACTGCCAACTGTTACCACGATCCCCTGAAACATCTAGTTTAAAGCCATCCTTTCCACATTGGCAAGATTATTGTCAAAGATGTTCTTATCTTGCTTTGTTAAATGGCTCTTACCTCCTATTTATGGTCCTCGTTCATGAAAGAGGGACCATTGCTCTTAAAACCCAGCTGGTGCCTGCCTGGCTTTTATGAGCTAAAGGATCAAGCCCTTTTTTTAGGAACCAGCCTATCAGGGGAAACACAAAGAAGCTGTTCACTGCAGTGGCCCCAAGAAGCTACCAGAGCAACTAGTTTTCTAGCTCAATAAAAGGTACAGACAATGCAAATGTCCCAGGGCTTGCTCATGTCTCTATTTTGGCTCAATCAAAATTACATAATTTAGGTTGTCCCTTAAGAACTAAAGATATAACGGTTAATGCACTTAAGCCCCCAGCCATGCTTGGGTTTTGCAAGAGGAGTTTGGCTGTTGGGCTCCATACACTGCCCTAGAAGAGTGCCTTCCTCCAGGAGTTTTATTTTTATACACACTGATCAAAGATGAACTTAGGCAAAGAAACAAGCAGCTCCCCTTGCGCTCATGTACATTTGTATTCAGTCACTGTGGGCAGCAGCATAGAGCAGGGAGCATGTCTCCAGGCCGGCTTATGGGCCACGAGAGCGTCTTCCTTCTCTCCTAGCTCTCTTCTGAGGAAAGTATTCTAAAAAGAAAAACTGGTTTAATAAAGAGCTTCTCACTGTGTGATATACCAGTCCTGGGGAAGCAGTACATTTATCTGCACACATTATGGGTTTAATTTGGTCCATGAAAAACCTAGAGAAAACCAATTAAAAAAATCTTATTAAATAACTCCTCATCAAAAAAAATGGAGTTCAGTCGAGTAGCTGGAGGCAGGGAGATGAACAGAGCTCCAGGGCTCTATCAGATGGGGGATAGAGGGAAACTCTGTGCCAACTCCATGTACAGGGTTTTTTTTTTTGCTATGCTGCGCATATATATATGATGGAAAGAGCAACACCTATATGTGATGTGAGAATAGGTGACTCCATTAGAGAGGGCTGAATGGGAAGCTGATGTGTAGAAACAAGGGACAAAATTGCCCATACAATGTTGAATTACAGCTGCCCTTGATTAAGGCATTACCCTCACAACATGAGTGCAACCTTTAAACAGAACTGTCCTGGTTTCAGCTGGGATAGAGTTAAACTTCTTCGTAGTAGCTGGTATGGGGCTGTGTTTTGGATTTTGGCTGGAAACAGCAGTGATAATGTGGAGATGTTTTAGTTGTTGCTAAGTAGTGCTCACACTAGTCAAGGACTTTTTCAGCTCCCCGTGCTCTGCCGGGTGCACAAGAAGCTGGGAGGTGTCACAGCCAGGACAGCTGACCCCAACTGACCAACAGGATGTTCCACACCATATGACATCATGCTCAGCTTATAAAGCTGGGGGAAGAAGAAAGAAGGGGGGGACATTTGGAGTGATGGTGTTTGTCTTCCCAACTAACGGTTACGCATGATGGAGCCCTGCTTTCCTGGAGCTGGCTGAGCACCTGCCTGCCCATGGGAAGGAAGGAATTAATTCCTTGTTTTGCTTTGCTTCTGCACGCAGCTTTTGCTTTACCTGTTAAACTGTCTTTATCTCAACCCATGAGTTGCCTCACTTTTACTCCTCCGATTCTCTTCCCCGTCCCACCAGGGGGGAATGAGCATGCGGCTGCATGGTGCTTGGTTGCTGACTGGGGCTAAACCACAACAAGGACCTTTTTTCTTATAGGAGCAGGTGGGATTTTTTCTACCTCCACATGAAGATCAAACAAATGAATCAGTTTCTCCTTTCATTAATTTTTCATGTACAAAGTCCCTGGTATAATTACTTACCCTGAAATAAACCACCTCAGCCCTGATCAACTGAGTCGTAAATATTGATGTGAGAGAAAAACTGGCAAAAATGTTTCCTTTGAGCATTCAAAGGCAAGTGAGTTGTAAATACAAATGCAGCCAGCTGCCATCTTCCAGAATGGAAAGCCTCTTGCTTGGATTTGGAGATCAGAGCCCAGGTGGTGGGACAAGATCCTGGGCTAGCACAGAGGTCCTGGAAGCATGGTTTTTGGACAACTTACCTTTTTGCAGCAGTTCTGTAATCTCAGCCCCCAAGGCTTTAGGCAGATCATTTGTTATGGGATTCAGCGCAGACACTGGCACCTAAGCTGATGACTCCAAACTCCCTTGGTAGTCCATGGAGAGCTAGCCAACCTTAGCAACAGAGCTTAGAGCACCCTAACATAGACACTCCAAGTATGTCACTAGAATCACTTACCACATGCACCTTTTTCTCTTTGTGAACTCTAAAAAGGGTGACCAGGTTGGAGGGAGACAAACTGCAGTTCCTTAAATGCAGATGAAATTAGCCCAACCCTGCCTTCTAGTTTCTCTATGATTATAGAATCATCATAGAATCACAGAATGGTTTGGGTTGCAAAGGGCCTTAAAGATCTTCTACTTCCAACCCCTCTGCCATGGCAAGGACACCTTCCACTAGACCAAGTTGCCCAAAGCCCCATCCAACCTGTCAACCTGTCCTTGAACACTTCCAGGGATGGGATATCCACAGCTTCTCTGGGCAACATGTTCCAGTGTCTCACCACCCTCAAGTGAAGAATTTCTTCCTTACATCTTATCTGGATCTACCCTCTTTCTGTTTAAAGCCATTACCCCTTGTCCTATCAATACACGCCCTTGAAAAAAATCCTTCTCCAGCTTTCTTGCAGGTCTTCTTCAGGTAATGGAGACAAAATGTCTCCCCGCAGCCTTCCCTTCTCCAGGTTGAACAACCCCAACTCTCTCAGCCTGTCTTCATAGCAGAAGTCTTCCAGCCCTCTGATCATCTTCCTGGCCCTCCTCTGGACTCCCTTCAACAGGTTCGTGTCCTTCTTATGTTGGAGGTCCCAGAGGTGGATGCAGTGCTCCAGGTGGGGTCTCATGAGAGCGGAGCAGAGGGGCAGAATCACCTCCCTTGACCTGCTGGCCACGCTTCTTTTGATGCAGCTGAGGATACGGTTGGCCTTCTGGGCTGCAAGCGCACATTGCTGGGTCGTGTTGAGGTTCTCAGCAACCAAAACCCCCAAGTCCTTCTCTGCAGGGCTCCTTTCAGTCTGTTCTCCACCCAGCCCGTGTTTGTGCTTAGGATTGCCCAGACCCATGATCGACTCTGTGCTTTTCAGTAACTATGTATTGATCAGGTTGCTTCAGAAGAGTCGAACGATAGAAAAAGAAACAGGATGCTAGAGAAAAAGAGAGTTTAGCCTTGAAGTATCCAACTCTTCTAGAAAAACAGTCCAATTATAAATTACCAAAGATTTTTCCTTCAAGAAGTCAATATTTGCTCTTATTAAGAAAAAGATTTACAGGCTATTGCATAGTGGTACTGATTCCTGTTAATGTGCCAGATACAGAGTAATGCTACCTGGATGGATTCTTCAAAGCAGAGAAAGGAAAGAAACAGACTTCTTGTAGTAGTTTACTCAGTTTTATTTTCTGTTGCAACTCAGACTGGCATTATGTCTTGCAGTTTTAGTTAATAGGTACTTGAAAACAACGTGTCCAGAGGAAAAAAAAAGACAATGGAGAAGAATCTAATCACATAGCAGCTTTTATCCATCTGCCTGGTTTTACAATTTTAATTGTAAAAACAGAAATATTCATCACAACTTTTTGAAGATTGTGGAAGATGCAGCAGTCAGCTGGCTGAAGCTGATCTCTCTGTGCTTCTTATCAAAGACACGATTTCCAGGGATGCTCTCCAGTGAAACAAGGGTACATCCTCTGGCTCTGGTACTTACAGAGGAATCTGCCAGGACCATATTTCATGCTTAAAACTTGTGCCAGCAAGCAATTAACTGATGAGGTCATGGCATTTCTGTGGTGAGAAATACGATCTGTGCTTGGTTTGTTCCCTCTCTGGTAAATCCAAGCTGAAGGTCCTCGGCTGCATAGTTCATGCTTCTGTAGCAGATGTGTTGCTCCATGTCTTTCCCATGATGCACATGGAAGCCTAACTGGGAATCTTGTATTTCAGGTCACATACACTGTGCTCCATCTACACAATGAGTTGTATTTTATACTGGATTCTAAGATAAATGCTCCCTTAAATCAGAAGAAATTTCTTCTGCCAGCTCTTGCCCATAGCTTGTTCCTTATTTCAAGGTATAAAGATGTGGGTTTTCAGCACTGCAGGTAAACATGAGATCAGGCAAAAGGAAAAAGTTGTTTATTTATCCTGCATGTCCCACTCCAGTGCATCAGGATACAATTTCTTTCTCAGCTGCACTTTTAAATCTTGTTGAGCCCCATGTGGAATTATAGTGAGTCTTCTGGACAAAGAGAAGCCTAAGTACACTCCAGTTACCAATACAAATGGTAGTTAAAGATCAGGTCATACTGTTCCCTACTAAATTTCATTTTAGCCAAATGTTCCTATGGCTTCCCTGTAGTTTAGCACTCCCCTTGCCTGAATAGGTGTTCCTAATAAAAATTAAGGATGACAAAATATCCTTTCCTTTCCTTTCCTTTCCTTTCCTTTCCT